>NC_060130.1:462667870-462970973 GCF_021461395.2 Schistocerca americana
TATTCATCTGGAAGGTTCCGAGGGGAAGAAGCGAAGCCAGGTAACACTCAATGTTGTCATATGCGCCTAACACCGAGCATGATGATACGGAGTGCAGTTAGCTATTCAACACGGTCGCCCGTGGATCACATCGCTGGAAATTTGGATAGTAGGCGTTTCATTTATTACTTATTAAGGCCAGTCTCTGTGCAATTTCTTTGAGAACTCGGTGACCTTGTTTTTCAACAAGATAACACAAGACAGTATATTGCTCCACCATCAAATGGTTCAAATGGCTCTGAGCACTATGGGACTTAACTGCTGTGGCCATCAGTCCCCTAGAACTTAGACCTACTTAAACCTAACTAACCTAAGTCCATCACACGCATCCATGCCCGAGGCAGGATTCGAACCTACGACCGTAGTGGTCGCGCGGTTCCAGACTGTAATGGTCGGCCACTCCGGTCAGTTCCGCCATCCAGACACACATCGATACAGAGGGTATTCGATTCTTTCCATAGGCAAAAAGTTCTCTACGTTTGTCTCCAACCACAACGTTGGGACGTGGATTGTCGAGAGACTGGCACACCATCAATCGTCAACCACTGCTACTAACTGAGCCGAGGGCGCATTGACTGATATACCCGTATCTTTCATTCCGGCCCAGTTTGACTCGACGCACAGCCAGGTTAGAGCCATTGCTTGTTGCTCCCAGATGTGGCAGCAGTGTAAGTTTCTGTGGTATCTCGTATTGATACTACCCTACGGCTTATCACAGTTGGCAATGGAATTGCAAATTTCCATCCAGCGCAGATAGCGGTCGTGCGGGATCCAGCAGACCCAATGGAACACGCCTGCTGTGCCAAGCCTCCAGCGTCTCTCTAGCATGAGCCCCCTCTGCGGGCGCAATATAGGGCGTCCTGCTTCAGCCGCTCAGTCCCACTCGCTCTTGGAGGCACTACACTTCAGGACGCTACGCAGAAGACGCCTACTCACTGCCTCGACTCCATCGTTGCTGATGTTGTAATAGCTGGACTGTTTCTCACTACATCGTTTTAATGTCTTTGTTTCGTTGGAGAAATACAAGTTTAGTAAATCTTTTGTTTGTTGTGTTAACTAATTCGCTAATCGTATCTACTCCTGCCAAGTTTTCCTACGACGACTATTGCCATACCTGTCTGCAGTCCACTTCTCCTTAGGATTGTGTTCGAAATCATACAGAAAAGTTTTACTTCCTGTTTACTCCGCTGGCCGATGTGGCCTAGCGGTTCTAGGCGCTTCAGTCTGGAACTGCGTGACCGCTACGGTCGCAGGTTTGAATCCTGCCTCGGGCATCGATGTGTGTGATGTCCTTAGGTTAGTTAGGTTTAAGTAGTTCTAAGTTCTAGGGGACTGATGACTTCAGATGTCCCATAGTGCTCAGAGCCATTTGAACCATTTTTGTTTATCCCCAAATAACTTGCAAAATTAATCATATATTCCTCCTACTACACGACACGACGCAAAGTACGTAAACTCACATTACTTATTATCCTTCCTGGTGTTGAAATTTAATGATTGGATGTGTGTATGGTGTCACTGTTTGTCCTGGCAAGTTGAACACATAAAACGTTTGGCCGCGTGGGGTAGCCGCGTGGTCTGACGCACCTTGTTACGGTCCCCGCAGCTCCCCCCGTCGGAGGTTCGAGTCCTCCCTCGGGCATGGGTGTGTGTGTTGACCTTAGCGTAAGTTAGTTTGAATTAGATTAAATAGTGCGTAAGCTTAAGGACCGATGACCTTAGCAGTTTGGTCCCATAGGACCTTACCACAAATTTCCAAATTTTCCATAAAATGTTTGCCACAAAAATGGAGTGATACACGTCCATAAGTTGCACCATTTCGACGAACTCACCCACCTGGACACAAGAACGCTTTAACTTAGTATGCTATAAATTGTTTCCTTGATAACTTAGATGCCAGTTTGTGCTTGCATGTATTGTCGGGTTTGTAGGGTACTTCGTGGAATTTTACCCACTGAATGAACATTTCTCTCAAGCAGTAGTATCGCTATCGTTGTCGGCTCCCCCCATAGACTAGGCTTTGTGTTTCCTGGAAGTTAGGGAGCGTTACACGGAGCTGCACGACAGTGCATCAATCAGCTGCACCGCTGTGAGTTTTCAAAGCCACTTACACCCCTGTTACTTGGTCTCTGACCTAGTTGAGGTAGTGTATGTGTGTGTGTGTGTGTGTGTGTGTGTGTGTGTGTGTGTGACAGAGAGAGAGAGAGAGAGAGAGAGAGGGAGAGGAAGACAGAGAGAGGGAGAGAGAGAGAGAGTGAGTGAGTGAGTTGGCATTTGGCATGTCCACCTTCCCGCTAAGTTAGACAGTGAAGAAAGTGAACTGAATGAAAGAAGCATCTGAAGGTAGCATATGAGCATATTGTTCGCTTTTGTGAAACATGTGTTCGAGATGAGCACATGCAACAAAATTATTTACACTGTAATTAGCCACTGGAGCACGAAGTCTAGTCTCTTTCCTTCCTTGTTTCAGGTACAACATATATTTGAAGTGTTTTCTTTAGTCGATCCTACTAAAAATTCTGAACAATTTTTCCAATAAAAAGTTCAACTAAATCTGTGAGAATTTAAATGAAATGTTACTAATGACACTGATAATACAGTCACTGACTGACATCAGTAGCCTGGTGTCTGAATTACTATGGATCCTTAATGGAGTGAAACGAAGGTCGATGGTACATGCCAATGCTAGCACATAGCCTCCATCCTTGTGATAGCAAAACGAGAGTTATTAATCTGAATACTGCTACTGCACGTACCAATGATTGTGAAATTTGCCACGCGCACTGATGCCCTCAGTCGTTGTGGATAGCATTGTGATTACTGCCAGATATCGGGAAGTGCTCACCAACATTAATCCACCTCGTGATAGCCAAGTGCTGAGACTGAAAATTTTTGTCACCACGAGAATTCCAACTGGGTAGAATGCCGCCTTACTAGCACAAATTAACGGCCTTAGCTTCGGAGGAAACTGACGTGGCATGTAGAGCACTGTTAAGGTCGAATGGTTTGCAGGGTTACTAACATCGATAGTCGAATCAAGGTAGTCCAATCGCTGATTCTCTCTAATAATTGGTGTTGCGCACATCATAAGCGTCAGGGGGCTATATCCTGCTATTGCGCAATACTGCCTAGGTACTGCCGCTAGTAATGCGCTACAATCTCGTTGAGCACTGATTAGAATACGAAATGTTATAAAGATGCACCAGATGTGCAGTGTGTTTACCAATTTGCTGAACTTTATCGCTGACAAAACCTACGAAAGCAAGTGCAGGGATTATTCCTTTTAGAGGCGCGTGATGACACAAGAACCATCAAATCGCTGTAACTTGTGCGAAGCTGAGGTACTCATACCGAATTATTACTAAGATCCAGACCTTTCTGAACTGGTAGCACTTTGTCATTTCCATGAAAAAGCTATGGAATTGTAAATTACAATGTAAATGCGAAATTAAAGTGGATCCTAACGAAGTATTGTTGCATCAAGGCTTTGTTGAAGCACCCATTATTGTTGATGTGATAAGTATCAATTAACTTAATAAACTACTGTTGTTTCAGATTCATCCTTTCCCATGTAAACTAAGAAACTGAAACACACAAAATCTGAGGCAGGTCTCCATATAAAATATGCAGTAAAAAGCGTTATCCGTATCCATATATGTCTGATATCCATTAAAGTTCTTACCGTAGCCAAAATAGGTAGGGAAGTGTTATAGTTTCATTAACGTTTTGCTGTAGTGGTTTTATTTTCTGTATTCACATTCTCAGTTTATCTTTTCTCATCTTGATCTACGTCTCTCTGGACTGTGTGATATTCATGTGTCTCTGGGGCTTACACCCACAATCGTCCACTCGATCACGGTATCCAAATAAAAGACTGTACTCGCACTAAAATATTGTTTTGGCATAGCACAAACTAACATTCGAGCGTTATCAATTTATAATTTGGATTAATATATACCATAAATTGTTACGCTCACGCTGATGTGTTAAGGCTTTTTGTATCTGGCAAAGTTATTTGCTTCCTTTTGCTCCCTAAATTGCGTAATTCCTTGCGCAAGATCCTGTTTGCGATTCTTTGAACTTGATTTATACGGCTGGTCACTATCTCTTTTCGGAAGAGAACTTCATTGGAGGCGTCTTCTGATATGATTTACATTCACGAAGGTCTTCTTAGGTGCTGGAAGGCCAGAGTACCATATGTTTCTGTTCTGCATCAAAAGCGAAGACCTACTTAAACAACCTGCTTCCACTCAGCCATTTCAGCCACAGTAATTTTTTTTCACATAGTTTAATCGCTTTTGCAGCAGACTTATTTGGTGGAGATACTTTTCTGGAAGTTGTTCTTGTAACTAGTCCCTAAAACTCCTTTAATGAATTGGCCCTCTCTCTCTCTCTCTCCCTCTCTTTTTTTTACAGGTCCTCTGTTGACATTGGGGAGTAGTGTTTTGGTTTCAAAAATGCCTAGTAATATCGTAAATGATTCTTAGACATGCAAGTTGGTGCTATGGGAGACGTAATCTTGTTGTAAGATCATTAGTGAAGTCTGGTAGACCGATTAGGGTTTTGGTGTTCCCTACCGAAATAAAGCAAAACATAGCTCAAATGGCTCTGAACACTATGGGACTTAACATATGAGGTCATCAGCCCCTACACTTAGAACTACTTAGCCGGCTGCGGTGGTCGTGCGGTTCTAGGCGCTGCAGTCCGGAACTGTAGGACTGCTACGGTCGCAGGTTCGAATCCTGCCTCGAGCATGGATGTGTGTGATGTCCTTAGATTAGTTAGGTTTAAGTTGTTCTAAGTTCTAGGGAACTGATAACCTAAGATGTTAAGTCCCATAGTGCTCAGAGCCATTTCAACCATTTTGAAGGATGGAGGATATTAGTGTTTAACGTCCCATCGACAACGAGGTCATTAGAGACGGAGCGCGAGCTCGGGTGAGGGAAGGATGGGAAGGGAATCGGCCGTGCCCTTTCAATGGAACCATCCCGGCATTTGCCTGAAGCGATTTAGGGAAATCACGGAAAACCTAAATCAGGATGGCCGGAGACGGGATTGAACCGTCGTCCTCCCGAATGCGAGTCCAGTGTGCTAACCACTGCGCCACCTCGCTCGGTCAACCATTTTGAACTACTTAAACATAACTAACCTAAGAACAGCACACGCATCCATGCCCGAGGCAGGATTCGAACCTGCGACCGTAGCAGCAGCGCGGTTGTAGACTGAACCATCTAGAACCGCTCGGCCACATCGGCCGACGAAATAAATCATTGTCAGACCTGTTTCTCGATTATCTCCTCAAGATAATTAACGTATGTGCATTTTGTCGAGAATTTTGATAAATAGACTAATATTGGTCATTGCTTCACTCAAAAGGTTATCTAAGCCGTTATCAATGATTTTTCTTAACTTCTCTGTTTGATAAATAGCAATTTTTGCGTCATTTGGCTACATTCAGTCTGCAAAAGCTAGGATATATAAAACGTGATATGGATGATGCTGCTTTCTTTCAGCGTATATGTTGATCGGTGCACTTTCTATAAGCAATTTGTCTTTTTGTGTTTCTTGCCCCTATTGGGTCTGATGAGGCCCTTGGTCGCGATAAGATAAGGCAGCAATGGGTCCGCCTGCACCTGGAGTTGCCATCCAGTTTGACAACACCGTCCCCCTAGCTGCAAAGAGAAACGAATACTGATGAAGAGGGTCGCGCAATGCCCAAGTGAACGGTACAAAAGGAAGGAAAAGAAAAATGAAGACGGAAGTTACGAACTCGGCAGTCAAGTTTCGAAACAACAAGTAGTAAGCGACAGAAAAAAGAAAAGGCTGTCGATATTAACTCTGTTTGGAGAAGTAACAGTGAAACGGAGGGGGGGGGGGGGGGGGGAAGGGAAGGAAGGTGGACGTGCGGGTGCCTCGCTGTTTGATAGGAATCCTCGCTGCAGCCGATTGACAGTGTAGGAGCAGCCGGCCGCTGGAAAGCAAATATGGCGGTTCCGGCCAGGTATGCTAAGCAGGCGCGGCTCGGCCATACATCATAGCGCGCTAAGCGACATATTTAATGCTGCGCGCGCCCGCTGTAAGGACGGCACGCCGCACCACTGCGTTATAAGTCCTTCAGATGGCATCGACCGTTTACCGTTAGGGACGCACCAGGCGCCGTCCTGTGAAGCCCACCCAAGTCACAGATAAATATTCCCTGCCGCCTCCCTTTATAACGACGCGCCGCCAACAAACTTCGGCTCCTGAGGTCTCCCGTTCGACCACGGTTCTGGATTTATTTAAATCGAACTGAAAATGTCTGTACCCGTGGTGAACTGACACTCATGTAAAACTACGAAAAATCGCCGAATCCTTGGTAATCTACTAGAATTGTACTGCCTTGGAATCGTCGTTGAGAACACACGTATTTGGAAAGGCAAAATGCACTGCTGAACACCAAAATTTTAGGCCGAGAAGACGCAAGTAAAAAATTTCAGTTTGGCATGAAGTACACTTCTGCTATTAAATTCAAGTAACTAGCAATTCAGTGCAACCGCACAAAACCGGTAGAAGTAACGTCATCTACATTCTGCACACAGGATGTCAGGAAACTCCCGTTACAAAATTCTAGGGCTTGTGAAGGAGATCCATGTCCGGAAACGTACCTTTTCGTTCTACAACGGTTTCAATTCAGATGTGTAGCTCGTCAACGTCTGCTGAAGGACAGACAAACGTCTCAGAGTTGCTTGTCCTGGTATGCAGTAGGGTAAACTGTGGACTGCTTCTTGTGGGGTAGTATGCGAAGTTTAAATTACGATTTTCCTGTAGAAAGGACGATCTGCTGGCACGGAAAATTGAAGAGTATAGGTGGGATGTACAGTATGTACAACACACTCCGTGGTCACCACATCGAGTGGCTGTTGTAATCCATCAGTACTGTCCTATACGTACAGTATGCTGGGTCCTTTTTTGTTTTGGGATAATATAAACATTCAATAGTTTAGTGTTAATACAAACAAATGAGCTTAAATGATAAATGGATGTGACGTTACGTTTCCTTTCGAATTGATATCTAACAACTGTCCTTCGGTCACCCCTATTTCAGTTTCTCAAACGGAAGTGCATTACTTAAACATCTGAATTGAAACGGTACGTTTCCGGACATGTGTTGCTATTCAAAATAAAATCTACTCACCCACCTCTACAAGTCCTAGAAGTTTGTAACGGGAATTTCCGAACTCCCTGCTAAAGAAAAATTACGCAGCGGGTTTTTCATTCAGATACCGCATTCTGATGTTTGTTTGTTTGGTGATGTTGTTATGCCTCGTAAAAGGAGGAGAGGCGACCACCTGGGTGTGCAGAATTTCAGCGGCGGCAGTACCGTAGTCTATTGAAATTGCGGTTTATCGTTAGGCGCTATTGCTACTCGCTCTGGCTCGGATCCCACGAATTTCATGCGAATATGGAATCGAAGTGTTCGAGAGGCCACCTATTACCTAGCGAACGTGAGGGCAGACGTATTGTGAGCTCGGCCGCTGGGGATCTGACATTGACGTCACTTGCACGCAGCTCAGGCCGTACGACAACATCTGGACAACACGAACTGTCAAAACGACGACCATTATTGGAGCTTCCCTTGACGCGACAGGAGAGAGAATTGCGCCGACAGTGTTGGGCACAGCGGCCACACTGCACCACGTTCTGCATACAGCATCACGGTGGAAGTACCTGTGAGTGAAGGCTTCGAGCAGCACCACGTACAAAGATTGCATTCATAGTCGTCATACTACCCAGCACCTGGCATCGTGATATGTGATGCCATTGTGTACAAAACCTCTGGTGCGTGTTCAAGGTCGTAGCCAAAGGAAGGAAGCGGGGGTCTTGGGGTTCCGGACCCATTTTACCACCTAAATGAAATAGTGTACAACGTAATTGCCGTGTAGTGAAACTGAAAGATATTTTGATTTTCAGTCATACAACGAGAAAGGGTTTCTGCTTTAGCCAAGGCAAACTACTGTACATTGTTGGCTTTACCTGACCTCAGTTGTTTTATTAATCGCATCAGTTCTTACTTGCAGTTGAATTTAATGTAAGGCTGCCGTTTATTGTTTTTTGGTGTGTGCAGTTGTGATAATTTCTAATTATGAATAAGTTTGTAACAATTACGATGAGAGAAAGCGACTCTTCTTCATCCACTAGCTTTACGGTAAGTTAAAAATATACGTCGAAGTGTCTAAGAAACTGGTATAGGCATCCGTATTCAAATGCAGAGGTATACAAACAGGCGGAATACGGGACTGCGGTCGACAACGCTTATATAAGACAGTCCGCAGCTCGTGGTCATGCGGTAGCGTTCTCGCTTCCCACGCCCGGCTTCCCGGGTTCGATTCCCGGCGGGGTCAGGGATTTTCTCTGCCTCGTGAGGACTGGGTGTTGTGTGATGTCCTTAGGTTAGTTAGGTTTAAGTATTTCTAAGTTCTAGGGGACTGATGACCATAGATGTTAAGTCCCATAGTGCTCAGAGCCATTTGAACCATTTTATATAAGACAACAAGTGTGTGGCGCAGTTGTTGCATCGGTTACAGCTGCTACAATGGCAGGTTATCAAGATTTAAGTGAGTTTGAACATGGTGTTATAGTCGGCACACGAGTGATGAGACACAGCATCTCCGAGATAGCGTTGAAGTGGGCATTTTCCCGTACGACCGTTTTACGGGCGTTCGGCGAATATCAGTAATCCAGTAAAACGTCAAATCTCCGACATCGCTGCGGCCTGAAAAATATCCTGCAAGAACGGGACCAACGACGACTGAAGAGAAACGTTTAACGTGACAGAATGCAACCCTTCCGCAGATTGCTGCAGATTTCAATGCTAAGCCATCAACAACTGTCAGCGTCTGAATTATTCAACAAAACATCGTCGATATGGACTTTCGGAGCCAAAGGCCCATTCTTGTACCCTTGATGACTGCACGACACAAAGCTCTATGCCTCGCCTGGGCTGTTGATGACTGAAGCATGTTGCCTGATAGGACGAGCCTCGTTTAAAATTGTATCGCGCCGATGCACGTGTACGGGTATGGAGACAACCTCATGACTCCGTGGACCTGCATGTTATCAGGGGACTCTTAAAGCTGGTGGAGGCTCTGTAATGGTGTGGGGCTTGTGCAGTTGGATTAGAGTGATATGGGACCCCAGATACGTCTAGATACGACTCCAACAGGTGACACGTACATAAGCATCCTGTTTGATCACCTGCATCCATTCATGTTCATTGTGTATTCAGACGGACTTGGGCAATTCCAACAGGACAATGCGACACCTAATACGTCCAGAACTGCTACAGAGAGGCTCTAGAAACACTCTTCTGAAATTAAACACTTTCGCTGGCCACCAAACTTCCCAGCCGTTAACGTTATTGAGCATATCTGGGATGCCTTGCATCGTGCTGTTGAGAAGAGGTCTCCGCCCCCTCGTACTCTTACGGATTTATGGACCGCCCTGCAGGGTTCATGGTGTCAGTTCCCTTCAGAACTACTCCAGACATTAGTGGAGTCCATTTCACGTAGTGTTGCGTCACTTCTGCGTGCTCTCGGGGGCCCTACACGATATTAGGTAGGTGTACCAGTTTCTTTGGCTCTTCAGTGTATAAGCAATCCTATAATAGCCTGATTATCTATCTCAACCAGTTTAATGTTAGCACTGGAGTCGTTATTTAGAGACTGGTAGAACATTGGGGCTGCAATATTCAGTATTTCGCAAGGCAGTGGAGCGGTAAACATAATTAAAAATAACATTGAATTAAAATCAATGGACCAAGATATACTTGGATTTTCCTGTGTCGCCCGAAATCGAGTTAGCCTAAAGAAATATTACCCAAACACCGACGGTAACATTTTCTTTAAAAAATTTGCACGAAATTCTATCCTTAATAGCCCAAACGGCAAAATCGTATTGCCAAATAAAAGAATGTTTAAATTTGCATTTGGGTATTTCTTAGAGAATATATATACTGTTGAGAATATATGTTATAGTTTTTTAAGAAAATGTTTTCTTGCTTAATTTTATAGACCAGATACTAGTTGTATGATGGCCTCCCGAAAGAAAGTTATGTACAAATCGAACCTCTCCTTCGACAATATCATTGATACGTCTTTGTCGCACAGCCAGTGATTTTGACAGCAGGTCTCACATTTTTGATAGGTGAAGTCCGGTGTCAGTTATCTTTCAGCCAGATAACGCAAAACACTACGGTCCCCACGTTTTCTCGACATTCCTCGATACTTAGCGTGCACGACTGTTGTCCCGGCCAGCACGTTCTCCAGATGTTTCATCAGTTCAAAACATCTTGTGATGGGTTGCCACCTGTAAGCCACTAGTCTTGATGAACTCATGCGTGGACTTGAAGCAGCATGTAACAACGTAGGTGTATCTCTCATTTAAGTTCAATTTCATTCGATGCCTAGTTGGTGTTGTTGCTGCTAGAGGTGTGAGCACTATGTTTTGCATCCTGGACACACATCATCATCATCATCGTCATCATCATCATCATCATCATCACTGTTCTGCCCACAGGGAGGTTTTCACGTGGTAACTGTCGACGCTCCCCTGTCTTCTACCATCCTTTTCAGGTCTGCGTAAATTCCTCTTCCCTTGATGTCGTCTATCATCTTGTATCTCCTCCCCCAAACTAGATCTGCCAAAACATCTGTTAGCAAGCATTCCCGCGTTAACGAATGCCCCATCTAGTTCTTCCTTTCTCTTGTAATCTGCAGCAGTCTTCTCCTCTCACCAACCGTTTCCAGCACTCCCCTTCCTTAGTCACTCTTTCCCTCCAGATTATCCTCTCTACTCTCATCCACACCCACATCTCGAATGATTTTAGCTTTTTCATTCCTCTCGTCTCGGTGTTTAGGTTTCTGCCCCACAGAGTGCTGCACTCCTGGGAAAACACTTCCCAATTACAAGTGTGTACCCCTCAGTCACGTACAAATTTAATCTCGTTTGCTCCTCCTAAATTGTATACCCAAAATAAGTGTTACTTCGTTATTTTCTGCTCTTCTTACTGTCAAACTCCAAATAATGTCTGACTTGTTTACAATACGTTAGCAATACGGGGAATCAACGACGTTATCTCACGAGCATAATGCAGAAGTTAAATGAGCTGCAATGGTCTGGAACTTGTCCACACTTCCTGTATATATCATTGTATCCGTCAAGGGAATATAACATGTGGAACGAAGATTAGGGACAAACCCGACAGCATGAAGGCCGGCAGTACTATAATGTGCAGCTTGGTGCAACCAGAATATGGTTTTTCACGGATGAATATGCTGTGGTTGACACCTAACGTCCATAAAGGAACCCCCTAGTAGCATAAAGAGGACAGACCCCATTGAACATCCGTATCAACACAAAAAGGTGATTTCGGAACTAAAGTTCCATTTGCAGAAGGATAGAGATGGAAATCGACCAGGCTCTTCCAAGAGAACCAGCCCAGTTACCGCTTTAAGCGATTTAGATAAATCACGGGCACCTAATTCATAAAACATAAAAAAATTACGGAAGTGTCATTGTATTAGGTGTTCGTAACCTGCACATTTTATTGAGTTTATTTATTTCTACGGATATAGTCTGAAACATATCATCGATTTTCAGGAGGTGGTGGTGTGTCTAGGTGTTGCTTAATCTTTTATTCTTATCTTATACAGGGTGTTACAAAAAGGTACGGCCAAACTTTCAGGAAACATTCCTCACACACAAATAAAGAAAAGATGTTACGTGGACATGTGTCCGGATACGCTTAATTTCCATGTTAGAGCTCATTTTAGTTTCGTCCACCTACGCTCAATGGAGCACGTTATCATGATTTCATACGTGATACTCTACCTGTGCTGCTAGAACATATGCCTTTACAAGTACGACACAACATGTGGTTCATGCACGATGGAGCTCCTGCACATTTCAGTCGAAGTGTTCGTACGCTTCTCAACAACAGATTCGGTGACCGATGGATTGGTAGAGGCGGACCAATTCCATGGCCTCCACGCTCAGCTGACCTCAACCCTCTTGATTTTCATTTATGGGGGCATTTGAAAGCTCTTGTCTACGCAACCCCGGTACCAAATGTAGAGACTCCTCGTTCTCGTATTGTCGACGGCTGTGATGCAAAACGCCATCCTCCAGGGCTGCATCAGCGCATCAGGGATTCCATGCGACGGAGGGTGGATGCATGTATCCTCGCTAACGGAGGTCATTTTGAACATTTCCTGTAACAAAATATTTGAAGTCACGCTGGTATGTTCTGTTGCTGTGTGTTTCCATTCCATGATTAATGTGATTTGAAGAGAAGTAATAAAATGAGCTAGAGAGAAAGTAAGCGTTTACGGACACATGTCCACATAACATATTTTCTTTCTTTGTGTGTGAGGGATGTTTCCTGAAAGTTTGGCAGTACCTTTTGTAACTCTCTGTAGAACCTGTTTTAGGGCCAGAAGTAATGTCTCAACATCACTTCACAACCAATTAGTGCGTTTTTCTGTTATTTTTTGTCCTCATTAATCTCACTGAATTATATTTGTTAAATGTTAACCTGTGTTAATTTCTTTCAGTTATCAGTCGTACCACTTGTGTAAATGATACAACTTCATAGTTTGTTTAACAAGTGCTATTAAAAAAATTCCTCCCCTTTTCCCTTGTCAATTCGACGCTAACCCTCCCATTTTAGTATGGTGCGCAAAAGTAACTATGGTATGTTGACCACTGTACAAACTCGAATTTAGATAAAGCAACGACACTATCATGTTGTTAGAATCAAATCAATCACCACGGACAATGCATTGACCGACGGCTTTCACTTAACAACGGAGAGTAGTGGCGTTTGAGTAGAGTTGTCAGTAGTAATAGACAGGCAACACTACCTGAAATAACCGCAGAAACCAGTGTGGGACGTGCTACGTATGTATCTATTAGGGTAGTGCAGCGAAATTTGGCGTTAATGGACTACGGCAGCAGAGACCGATGTGAGTGCCTCAGTTAACAGCACGACATCGCCTGCAGCTCCTCTCCTGGACCCATGGCCTGAACAGTTGTACCCTAGACGACTGGAAGACCGTCCCGAGTCCCGATTTCAGTTGGTGAGAGCTGATGGTAGGGTTCGAGTGCGGCGCAGACCCCGCGAAACCATGGACCCAAGCTGTAAAAAATCTGTACAAGTTGGTGGTGGTTCCATAACGGTGTGTGGGCTGTGTTTACACGGAATGTGTTGCATTCTGGTTATGTTCGGCTACTTTGAGACCATTTGCAGCCATTCAAAGACATCATGTTCTCTAACAACGATGTCATTTTTAAGGATTACAGTGCACCATATCACAATTATGGACGGCTATAGTGGCACCATGGCTCAATATTTCTGCAGGAAACTCCAACGACTTGTTGAGTCTATGCCACGTCAACTTTCTGCACTAAGCAGGGCAAAAAGAGGTCCGACACGATATTTGGAGGTATCAAATGACTTTTGCTATCTCACTGAATATGTTTTATTTTACGTATTACGAAGAAAAGAGCTTGAACTGTAGACGAGACTTGCATCAATATAGAACCAGGTTTTTCATAAACATGTATCATTTCAACAATGACAAACAAACGCAGGGCTGAAAAAAGTTTTTTAATATGCAAAACAGCTCCTTCTCTTCGAATGGTTGGACGGGTTTCTGCTCTTTTTGATTGCGATATACAGTCTTCTGTCCACACATACGGGGGTTAAACACGTCAATTAAAAAAAAATGTGACTATCAGAAAATAGCGCACATAGTCTGATTGTAGCATTCAACTTTACTATCCATCACTCATTGTTCAGGCACAATATATGTTATCAGAACCAATCCAGTTACAACATAAACCAAGAAAAAAATTTGCTTTTATTTGGAAATTTTCTCGAAAATAGTCTCCTTCGGCACAACCGTCACTTCCGGACGCCGATTCGTACGGATTTCATTGGTGACTTTTCTAGCAGGAATCATTGGCGATTTCTCTAGCAGGAAACCTAGCTTAGCCTAAGGAGCTTGTTCTGTCACGTCTACAACTGCGAAACTTCCCAAGATTTATAGTGACATATTGCTGTGCTTGGGTTGGTTCGATGTACTCTGCGATGTCTTTCAGACGTGTAGCACGTCTGAAGGAAGAGGCACTGCTGCGATCGTCAGTTGCACGGAATACAACAACAGTATTTGCATTTGCGAATGAGGTGTAACTCCATCTGCACAATTTTTATTGGTGACAATGAAAAGTGGTGCCAGACCGGGCTCTAATCCGGATTTCCCGTTTCACGCGAGCGGTCGCCTTAATCGCTTCGACTACACGAGCGCTCTCCCCGAACGGACTCAAACTTCCATATTTCACCGTTTTGTCTACATTTTATACTTGCACATATACTATGAATCTCGTACAGTGACACTCTATGATTAAAGCGTGGTCTTGTTTTTAGGCGTGAAGTACCATGATGCGAGGCCTGCGCTGGTTCGACGTACTGCACAACGCCCTTGAGACACGCATAGATGTGCAACGTCCACAAAAACACGTACTCCGCCTTAGCTGATGTTTCTCCACGGATGACCGTTGGAAACTGGTTCAGTGCAGTGCCTAGTAGAGACACTTACTGAAGTATCTTTTATATACCTCTTCGCGTGGTTATAGATAAATTGATTAAATACCAACCACAAGTTCAATGGTGACAAAACTGGGAGAAGAATTCGATCGCGATTTGCCTGTGGCGTTAAATTATACGGCAGAGTGTTAAGTGACCAACTAAATCAGAACTGCCACAATTCTGATCGAAAAAGCTATATTTCATTACCAGTTCAGCATTCAGTTGCTGCCTATTGAACTAAATGTTGAATGGAAATACGGGAGTTTCAGAGAGCAATATGGCAGATTTAGAGGAGAAAGGTACAGGGAAAACTGGTTTTAGGGACACTTTGCATAATATTTCCAATGCTGGTCTCTGAATTTGCTCACGCTAACGACCAAGCCATTTAAAAACATTCAAAATATTGAAACGTCCTCCAACCATTCATAGAGAAAAAAAAGGCTTACGTAATGAACAGTTAATGAGTGAGATATCATGTAAGTTTGGTGAGCTCGTCAAGCTGCCCCCCCCCCCCCCCCCGCCCCCACTCCATTAGGATCATGTTGTTTGTTTATCGCGGAACCTAAACCCAGCGCATTCAAACACTTGGTGTCACGAACAAAGCTCTCGTTGTGGACGTTCACCTCCCCGCTTGCTTCAAAAATCCAAACACGAAACGGAGCCGGGCTTAGGCTCATCTGCAAACACGGCGCGTTGCTATTCCACGGTCGAGTGCTTGCGTTCTTGGCAGCGCGGGCAGCTCCTAGCTTCCCCTCGTGACCTCAGCTCTTGCAGGGAGACGGCCAGCCTCAGGTCGGCGCTGCAGCGAGCATGCCGAATGTGAGCAACGGCCAATGAACCGTCTACCGGCACCCTTTCCTCATGTTTTCTACTCTTAAGATCACAATTCGTTGTCGCGGAAACCGCAGTACACCGGAAGTGTCATGTACACTCATCACGTTTCATAAGCAGTTCCAGATATTAGAACAAATCTTTGGATGAGTGATAGCACAAATAGGAGAAGATGTTCTGCATGGTAATTCGACACTTTTCTGTGCTATGTATGAAACTGTTTCGGTTTGCAAGGTGCGTGACAGGGTCGTCTTGAAAAAGTAATTCGACAAAATTGGTCACTCGTCGTCTTCAGTGGACTTTGCCTGAAGATTACAAATGGAAAACTTATTGAATTATTTCCTCTCGACTACGCCGTTATCCGGCTGAGAACTCGGAAAGATACCTTCAGTGAAAATTGTCGAGGACGGCTACTTCCTCCGTGTCTCCTTTCCGCCTGCTGCAGCACTGTAGTGGGATCACAACTCAGACCTCAGACCCATTTTCTCAAATAGGACCTAGCAAGGGGTCGCATTGGCCATAAATTTGACTCGTAATCGGGACGCCGGCCACCAACATTTAGGTTTGCCGTGATATTCCTATATCGTTCAAGGTAAATTCCGCCATGACACTTTGAAAGGACACGTCCTAATTCAATTCCTACCCTTTTCCAATCCGATCTTCTGTTTCGTCTCAAATGACCTCATCATGGACGGAACGGTAAATCCTATTCCTCACTCATCCCCAAGTAGTTGCACTATAACTCTGTAACTACGTTCATTGCACTCATGTGAGTTATAAGTTGGCGCTGTCGAAGGTGGTTTGCAGCATCCAATAGGCTGTGGACTTCTCGATCAGCTGCGCACGACAAGTTAAAAATGTGGTTCTTTGTTGCAGGCGTCATTACACGTCTCTTTTCAAGGTTATGAACAACAGGTCCGCAACGAGGCTCTAGATGGCAAGTGCTTGGAGTTGAATGCCATAGGGATTGGCGTATTCCGAACTTGCAACTGCCGATTTACGAAGAAGGAGAATGGAGTTTTATGACCACGCAGTGAGCTTAGTATGCTTCCGATCTTGAAAAATGGGTCTGCTGTCAATTTATGAGAAAGGTAGAAGCTTCCCATTCTGTCTGACGTGAAGAGGACGTCTTCTGTATTCAGAAAACTCTTTTACAAAAAGTAACCGTTCAAATTTTCAAAAGATTCTAACGATTATAGCCATTTTGTACAAAACTGCTAATTTATATCATGATGATCGTATCATGAATCAGATTCCAGGATAGCATTTTGTAGTACGTCAAAATCTGTTTCAAATGGTTCAAATGGCCCTGAGCACTATGGAACTCAACTGCTGAGGTCATTAGTCCCCTAGAACTTAGAACTAGTTAAACCTAACTAACCTAAGGACATCACAAACATCCATGCCCGAGGCAGGATTCGAACCTGCGACCGTAGAAAATCTGTTTATGATGGCTTCTTTGCTCTCCTAGTTCTCTTTAATGGGCAAACCTACATAAATTGCGCGAAAATCGAAATGAACGAAACAGTAAAAAATTAAATACGTCATAGTCTTAATGTTAAGGATTCCTATCTTTCTTTGTTATTCAACCTCACGTGTTCGCTCATGTACGCGTCTAGACAAGTAGCGAGCGGGGTTGAGATGTAGCGCCATACATTTTGTACCAATCATGTATGGCTGCCGACTGCTCCTATAAGGAGTCGTGTCTAAGTTACATCTACATGTGCAAGGTGACTCTGCAATTCGTACTTATGGTTTCGGCAGAGTATGCGGAGGACCTATTTCAGACTATTTCTCTACCATTCCACTCTCGAATAGCACATGCAAAACATTTCTTTTCTCTTCTTGCGAGCTCCAAGCTGAGGATCGTAATTTCGTGAAAAAATCTCGCCGCAAGGAAAACCCCTTTGTTATGATAACAGCCACCCAATCTTTCCCCTGCTTCCTAATAATACAAAACGAGCTGGCCTTCTTTGTACTTTTTCATCTTCTCTATCACTCCTATATTTTAAGGATCACACAATGCCTAGCAACACTCCGGAAGAGAAGAAAAGACAAGCGTAGTGCTTATCATCAATTCAGGAAATTTTTGCAGCTTCTAAAATTTTCGCGAACAATACGCAGTCTTTAGTATAACCAAATGGTTCAAATGGTTCTGAGCACTATGGGACTTAACTACTGAGGTCATCAGTCCCCTAGAACTTAGAACTACTTAAACCTAACTAACCTAAGGACATCACACACATCCATGCCCGAGGCAGGATTCGAACCTGCGACCGTAGCGGTCACGCGGTTCCAAACAGACGCGCTTAGAACCGCACGGCCACACCGGCCGGCTTAGTATAACCTTCCCACAAAATTTTGTGTGTGGCAGTTCCAACTTAAGCTTTTCGTAGGGGAAGGTGGTGCACAGTGGCCATTCAAGGATTTTATTCCTGAAAGTCAGGTTAACTGTAACAGCTATAGATGTACTATATAAAGTGACGTATGAAAATTAGCGCCTGGTAACGACTCGAACCCGGATCTCCGGTTTATCGCGAGCTGTCACTTTACAACTTAGGCTATCCGAGCACGCTCCTCGGATCGACTCAAACTTTCGTATGTCTCTCACGTATCTATTAGGACGGTCCGGGCTGCGAGCTCCGATAGTTTAAGAGGTAAGGCAACAGATTGCGATAATCGGGAAATGTGGGTTCGAGTCCAGGTAAGGCACAAATTTTTGTATGTCGATTTCCGTAGTACATCTATACATATTACAGTTAAGATGAATTTCAGAAATAAATTTAAATATTTGAAACTGTAGTTCGTCATTAAATACAGGGTGTTCGGAAATTCCCGTTACGAAGTTACGGAACTTGTGAAGGGACGTGAGTAGATAATATTTTGATTTGGAATCAATGTCCAACCGCCGGCCGAAGTGGCCGTGCGGTTAAAGGCGCTGCAGTCTGGCACCGCAAGACCGCTACGGTCGCAGGTTCGAATCCTCCCTCGGGCATGGATGTTTGTGATGTCCTTAGGTTAGTTAGGTTTAACTAGTTCTAAGTTCTAGGGGACTAATGACCTCAGCAGTTGAGTCCCATAGTGCTCAGAGCTATCAATGTCCAACCATTCGATAACATTTGTTCTGTAAATAAAAACCGCTTTGAAATCATGTTGGTAACGCGACCACTTTTAGATGTAATTAATTATATGCGACCCAGTACATCACTTGTTTTTCAATTCCATTCAATAGCCAAAGAAACTGCTAGTGTACTCGTCGACAGGTTCTCTTCAACGTGTTGCGGTACGACCTCTTCCAATGCGGATGTGCAGAGTCCTCTTGGATCAACATAGTCACGCCTTATTACGGTGAAGGTAACCTTTCTCGAAGCTGTTGCGTAGTTGAGGCGAAAAGGGTATGCGATGGAGTCGGACGTTGTAGAGAACGATCTTGATAAAGGCGACGAGCAGCTCTTCCATTAGCGTGAGCTTCTCCATTCAGAAGGATCATGTACTGAACCATGTTGCTCTAACACTCACAAACCCGTGAATGAGGCTCGAACCAGGTCAAAGATGTAGGATAGACGTATGATATCAGCCGATCCGATGTCACAACGCCGCACCATGACTACACTGCTGCATACCTACCTAGCAAACATGTTTTCAAACGACTGTAGCACGGAAACAGAACGTTTCCGTACATGGGTTCCTGTGCAGAATATTATGTATTTACTCCCCTCTACAAATCACATAAGTTTGTAACTGGAATTTCCGAATATTCTTTATAAACATACTAACGGAAATCTAATTTTCACCTAACCGTGGTTATTGGTAGAAGGTTTGAAACGATGTTTCGTAAGGTATCAAACTAAATATTTACCAGGAAAGAAAATGTTTACTAAGACACATATGCATTTTTCTGAAGCCTTAAATAGTGGCCACTATTCCCAGTCTAAAGGGGTTAAGTGGTCAGTGCAGACATACGTACTCTGAAAGTGTACAGATACCCTCTTTCGACAGCAAATAATGCCACCAGCTTTGGCGTCTTCCTTTACATGTTAACACTTTGCCGTTATTGGCCTTCTTCTTGTTGCTCTTAACTGCATATTTCATAAGCTTCCAATAACCTTTTAACCATCTACTGCATCTGAGTTTGTCTTAGAACTCTTACTTTCAGAGTATTACGTGGAACATAAAATTGTTTGCTCCTTTACAACAAGGCATATTATTATTTTTTCTTCGAAACAGGGACCCATGTTCGTTGCTTTGCTTTCTGGACGTATTTCTAGGCATCTTGATGTCATAGTATATTAAAGAACACCAAGCCAAAAAGAAGTTGTTTAAACAGGGCTATTGTAAAAAAACGACTGAATATCAAAAAAGTTTTGACTAAAAAAAATAAAAAATAAAAATAAGTTTCTTCTGTGAAACGCACTGACAATGGCGGTGCATATCAGAAACAGTTTGACTATTTCGCGGCAGGAAGAGCACCGTTTAGAGGCAAAAAATATGTGGTGGCCACATTTCTCGCACTGGACATTTTGCTCCACCTTCTCCTAATTTTGATCAGTAGGTATTTACGAGGCCTAACAAAGGAAGTGAAGCATCTAGAATGAGAGGAGCAAATTAAATGAAACTCCACGGGTTGAGACGGTATGTGATGTTACATCAGTGGTTATAAATTCGAGTCACATATACAGACAACCTGGCAGTATGAACCCACAATTGGGAAAGGTGCCAGCGGTCGTTCTATCCTCTCCTGAGTCAAGCTGTCTCACTACTGCTGTAACCGTTCCTTGAAATCCTGCTTACTGGCACTGGGATGGAGTTTACGTCCGTGCTTGTCCCACAGATTTGGGTATATTACTCGTCACGGGAGTACCACAGTATCACACAAACAATTCATAGAGACATGTGTTATGTGTTCACTACTGCGACCTCAAGTCATACACGAGGGCTCCCCACCCGACGATGAAAGGAGTGACATCGCTGTGCCTCTTCAAGACATTGGAAGAATGGGACCTCTTCCAGGGCACCGCCATATTCTCCGACGATAGTCATCCGGGAACCGAGCTACAGCAGAACCTCGATTTATTACTGAACGCAGTGCGATGCCATCGATCAGCAGTCCCTGCTTCTCGGTCACGGCAATATTCTAAGCGCATCCATTGGTGTGGTAGTGTTAACGGCAGCCTATGCATGGGCCGGTAATTCCCTAGTAAGGCAGCCGGCAGTGTCCGACAAGTGGTGGAGAGTGAATCAGATGGCAGATATGATGGCTGTAGATGTGCTTGGTGCACAATATGGTTATCCTCCCTTGTGTTGGTCAGTAGCAGGCAGTTGGAATCTTGACGATGAGTATAGTTGCCATCACATTCCCATGCAGTCCAACATCGGACCACTGCCACATGTGAATATCCAAACAATCTGGATACTGCACGATTCGACCATCCGGCCAAATGGAGATATTCAACGAGGCTGCTTTCCAACATTCCCAGGTGTTGACACAGCTGTGTCTCACGAGTATGTGGCTTTTCCGTGTCCTTCACATTGACCACTCAACATAGGACATAGAGAGAGGTGGCACGTGGTTAGCTCACGGGTCTCCCATTCTGGAAGACGAAGGTTCAAATCCACGTCCGGCCATCCAGACTTAGGTTTCTCGTGAGTTCCCTAAATCGCTCCCGGCACATGCTGCGGTGGCCTTCCTCAATCATTCCGAGTTTGTGCTCCGTCTCTAACGTCCTAATTGTGATGGGACGTAAAATTCTAATCTTCCTTTCTTCCTTCAACATCTGATGTTGTTCACGCCCCTTAAAAAAATGGCTCTGAGCACTATGGGACTTAACATCTGTGGTCATCAGTCCCCTAGAACTTAGAACTAACTAAACCTAACTAACCTAAGGACATCACACACATCCATGCCCGAGGCAGGATTCGAACCTGCGACCGTAGCGGCCACGCGGTTCCAGACTGAAGCGCCTTTAATCGCACGGCCACACCGGCCGGCCCACGCCCCTTATATAGCATACCAGAACAGGTAGCAACATTAAACACAAACAGTAAGTACTTCCATATAGTTTTTTGCCACAGGTGTTGGAAAACATTGTCGGCTACGAAATTATTCGCCCTTAAAATCAACGTCGGCTCTGAACGTCAGAAACTAGGGAGGATTAGGGGAAGACTTGCCTGTCATCTTCAGAAAGAACAAAAAACTTTTTCCCTCTGCAACCCGAAACTGGTCAATGCGACTACAATAGTGAGCCGAGCTAACACACATGGGTGACCGGGAAATGATATAAATTTTTGATCTGGCTCTATCATCAGAGGGGAGGCCACAAGCCAGAGAGAAGGCCACAAGCCAGAGAGGGCCACCACAATTCGGTGGAAAGTATGCTAGGACTAACTATGTGAGTGCGGCATTGACCTGTTCACAAACCAGACAGCGGATGAGTGCGCTTATGTACAATGAGCGAATGGCCTGCACGTTCTGCTTCAGCCTGGAGAGTCTCTGAACATTACTGTTAGGTGACAAATTTTCTACTTGGTCATTTTGATGCTGAAGTGTCTCTCAAGTCGATTCTAGGTGTACAGTGACAATTTTATTATAATGAACGACAATTTGTGTCGTAGAAAGTTTAGTCTCTGACGAATCGTCTCACAAAAACCGTAGGAATGTCGGAAATGTGTATTAGTAGCATTCTGGTCACACGTGACGAATTACCAACGTGAAAAATGAACCTATATTTTCTTGAACGATATCTATCTCAAAGACTGATAATGTGTATCGAGAAAACAAAGTTTCCTTTGTTGAAACCGTGTAGCTCAGAAACTCAAGAGAGGACGGAATTTGAAACAGTTTCTAGTACGTTTCTTTCACATTGCACTGAAGTGAACGTTCTTTTGAAACTTCGTGACAGATTAAATCAGTTTGATTCTGTCTTTAAGTTCAAAAATTTCCTACAATCCGCTTATCAGTGAAACATTTTCTGTGCTGTGGCTCAGCCATTTCTCCACAATATCCTCTCTTCCAGGACTGCTTTTCGGTGCAGGTATGCAGCAGAACTTCAGTGAAGTCTGGAAAGTGGGAGAGAGCTACTAGCATTGATGTAGGAGTGATGATGAGTCATGCCTGGATAGCTGGGTCGGTATGAATACTCCGGTCAAACCAAATGATCCAACAGGCAGTTTAATAACTCAGGAAGTTGAAAATTGAAAACGCCACAAAATTTTACGACTTACTTAAAATATTGTGCTCTATACGATGAGAATTGGAAAAAATCTGGTGGGAATGTCTAGAGTAAAATATTCTAGAAGTGGTGATAATGAAATCGCCGTACCGGGAAACGTAACCAACATATAGTGCCAACATGAAAATAGGCAGCTTATGTATGCTCGGACAAGTAAGATATAACACGACGAGCCAGGGTCAGGCATCGGTATAGTGTTTTTTTAAATCTTTATTTCGGTTTCAAACTTAGCCCATTTCAACAGATACAGTTATGTCATACAATTAAAGAAACAAGATATTTGTCTGTTTTTGTTACAAAGTATAAAACAATGTATTACACACCCAGAGTGCATAAAAATGTAAAGAAATATTGTGCGATTAGATTAGTCTGCTAAATACATTAGTCTGACTGCAACATTACAATAAATGCCATAAATTTTGATATGCATTTTATTGGTGACAAGAGTGCATTTGACTCAGGCTCAAACCCGTCTTATCCACTAGGGGTACCAACTATCGTCGCGGGATAGCGATTTGGAATTTGAACCGGAGCGGACACTGTAAAGTTTCTAGATTTAGTTTAGATACACTCAACATGGCTGACGTTTTCAAGAAAGAACATGAAGCAGTGTCATACACAGCATGCATATTTTTTTGTAAATTTCTATAACCATTTCAAGGTAGAACTATCATTGCTTCTTTGTACATGGTCTCCAATAATTATGACAGGGTACTTACTAAATTTTGCAATAAAATGTTTGAATAATGTCACGTTTCATAATATTAGTGTTACGGATAGAACAAAATCTGCCTTTATTTAAAACTTGCAAAAACGTCCCAATTTTCGGCCTCCGTCGACAATTTTGAACAACAAGCACCGATCATGGCTTATTTTTTTAGGATCACCTGAGCTGGTGAAAACGGAACACTTGTAGATCACTTTGATAGTCTGTGGTCCTTTTCGACATATAAAATTTAAGCTTCTGAGTCAATGCAAACAAAAGTACGGTCATTTATCCCACTTACTTCGATATTCGCAAACTCACTCATCACACTATCTACACACGTGTCAGCCCTGGTAGTATATCGATAAAGAGCGTGCCTGGCAATTGGAAGTTCGCAACTTCAAGTTTATACTGGACAATGATTTTTTAGTACTCGTTTTAACCTATTAATTCTTTTTAATTATTATTATTAGTAGTAGTAGTAAAAGAAGAAGAATAAATAGTTAAGGTGATGGAAGGTGGTATTATCTAGCAGGTAACAAAGCATATTGCATAAGCTGTCTAAGATTCTTCGTAAAAATGAGTACAGTCTGTTTTCAAATTATAGGTAACAGGCCATAATGGAAGAAATGCGTAAAAAAATAAATTCCCTCTCCTCAAAACGATTTGAGGAATGGGATCCCAGATTCCCCAGTTGGATAACTGGGGCATATTAGAAATAAAAAAGTCGGCGACGTGCCGTTAAATAGAAAGACTTGTGTCAGGCCACTGGGCCACACAAAATTATTATTATTATTATTAATGGCTGTATACACAATTGAGTTCGTACGTACGGAACGCTCAGAGCGCAAGTCCTACTCGTAGTTGGCCAGATTTTTAAATATTTTCCGAATAAAATACATTTAACTGTCTGTATTTTGGATTTTTATTAACTAATAAGTCTTTCAGAGTGAAAGCACCATTTTTAGGGTTCACAGGTTTAGTAGAAGATTTTAATCACGATCTTATGAATTTTATGAAAATCTGTTGCGAAGTTCGTCCGTAGTGAAATTCCTTTTACATTATTTTATTTTTATTACTGAGACATCGCCACAGCTAACTGTTGCATTTCTTGTGTCAGCTGCACCTGTTAATTCTGACGAAATTCCGTTTTGAGGCGTCTGTAAGTTAATACAGAACCGAAATATAGACAGTTGGATGAAATTTATTTAGATAATATTTGTTTTCCACTGTCTCCAGTTGTTGAATGAAGGAACTGTGGATCCCTCAAAATTTAATTTATTTCTTCATTTTCCTTTAGTTCTTATTTTCGATTTTGTCAGGAGAGACTTAAAAATAATATCTGCTGTTGGGACGGTGTCTTAGTCTTGCAAGACTGTACAGTCCGGTTGCTCAAGTTACAAGCAAGGAATTAGTAAGATTGTTCCGGTGATTTTAGTTAGATCGAAAGAAGAAGAAAAACATATACAAACAACACTATTTTTCTAAGAACAATTTTTCATAAACATAAATATGTCTACAATTTTTCAAATTATCGACAGACCCCTTGGAACTGTATTTCTACTCGTTGATGTATTGCATATTCACGACGGCAAGAGTTCGCGGGCAAAGGGCGAGTGGACACCGTGCCTTGATTCGACCAAGATCGGCACTGCAGGCGCGGGATACCGCAGGCAGCCGGCAGCTGGCTGTTCTTCAAAGAGGGTCACGGGGCCTATTGTGTCGCAGACGGTCGCGTCTCAGTTCAACCTTGACATTGCGCCAGCGGCATCCATAATACGCCGCCTGCCTTCTGCCGTACCGTGCCTGTTCATCCACTAGCGAGCGTACACACATTTATTCCCTAGCGAGTACGTTTGTCTGCTTACCTTAGTAGCGCGTATCGCGAAGGATGCGTTTGATGCAGTCACACTACGCGTGCTGCTAACGGTCAATACGTCGGAGAAGAGAAATGTTATTCTGCAACGGAAACGAATGTCAGGTCGTCGATGGGATGTACTCAGAACAAAAACATGCTGATCTGTAATGCAAATGACGAACAATTATTTAACATCTCACTTAACTCACTACACAGTACACAAAACGCAAAACAATGGAAACATCGTAGCAGCTTCACAAAAACATTGCTGCAACTACATCTTTTGTTCCCTGTGAAGTGCATGAACAGCAAAATTGCAAACGTAACTACACAGCTAAATTACCTCATTCTCGGGTAGCATCGAGAACGCGTTTTTACCCTCTGCAGTACGGCGACGTAAAACGTCTCCAGTCTCTTATCCAGATTCAGATCGTCCATTAGCGTTACCGTTGTATTTGTATACGGCTTCTGTGCAAAGCATTGTTAACGTTTCGTATCACTGCGTTGTTTTCGTCTTCCTGACTCTAAAATTCTTGCAGGCCTGACTTCCCTCTTGGTCAGAATATGCTCGTCCAGAATAAACATCACATCAATCAGTTACCCTCTGCTTGTATTGGCACATAATTACATGCGGAGACACTTTCTCCCTTCAGATTAATATAAAATTATATATGAAGTAGCTAACCCTCTGACCGAACACGCTGAGCTACCGTGCCGGCGTCCATCTGAGCCACCGAGGACACAGATGAATAGCGCGACTGCAGGTGCACGCTTCCAGTGAGACCCACATTTCCAACTGTCCACAATCTACATACGTAGTTCTAAGTCTAGGGGACTGATGACCTCAGATGTTAAGTCCCATAGTGCTTAGAGCCATTTTTTTGAAGGCTTCCCAGATACGCTCAGTAATGTTCATGTCTGGAGAGTTTGGTGGCCAGCGGAAGTTTAAACTCAGTAGAGTGTTCCTGGAGCCACCCTGTAGCAATTCTGGACGTCTGCAGTGTCGCATTGTCCTGCTGCAATTACCCAAGTCCGTTGGAATGCACGATGGACATGAATGGATGCGGGGGATGAGAGAGGATGCTTACGTACGTGATTTCAGTCTTTCTCGGCGTATTCCACTGACGAATTATTCTCGGGTTATCAGCAGTGGTGGTGGCGTCGTCTTGTCGCAGCGTTTCAATGAGTTTCGTACCCATCATCTTCTGGCGAAGTTTATGGGTACGAAACTCATTGAAACTTTGCGAAAAGACGACGTTACCACTCGGCTGATAATCCGAGAAGAATTCATCAGTGCTTACGTACGTGTCACCTGTCAGAATCGTATCTAGACATATCAGGGGTCCCATATCACTCCAACGGCACACGTCTCACACCATTACAGAGCCTCCACCATCTTGAACCGTCCCCTGCTGACATGCAGGATCCGTGGATTCATTAAGTTGTCACCATACCCACCCATCCACTCGATACAATTTGAAACGAGACTCGTCCGACCAGGCAACGTGTTTCCAGTCATCAACAGTTCAATGTCGGTGTTGACGGATCCGGGCGAGGCGTAAGGCCTCGTGTCTTGCAGTTAGCAAGAGTACACTAGTTGGCCTTCGGCTCCGAAAGCCTACATCAATGGTTTTTCGTTGAAAGCTTTGCACGCTGACGCGTGTTGATGTCCCAATGTTGAAATCTGCAGCAATTTGCGGAAGGGTTGCACTTCACTCGCGTTGAATGATTCTCTTCAGCCGTCGTTGGTCCCGTTCATGCAGGATCTTTTTCCGGCCACAGCTGTATCGGAGATTTACGTCTTATCGGATTCCTGATATTCAAGGTACACTCGTGGAATGGTCGTTCGGGAAAATCCCTACTTCATCACTACCTCGGGAATGCTGTGTCCCATCGCTCTTGCATCGTCTAGGACACCATGTTAAAATTCACTTAAATCTTGATAACCTGCCATTGTAGCAGCAGTAACCGATCTAACAACTGCGCCAGGCACTTGTTGTCTTATGCAGACGCTGCCGACAGCAGCGCCGTATTCTGCCTGATACTAATTTCTTTGGCGCTTCATAAAAGGGAAAGCATTGCTCAGTTGTTGCTTTTGCGGGATACACGAAACAGTTGCATGTAGTGCACACAGTTCAACTTTTCATACTTTTATTGCAGGGACAAAATGAACATCTTATGGTCAAAGGTAGACAACTAGATGGTGATTCTGATGTCATGTCAGATCCAGAATATTTATTCGAGGAGTGAGTGAATAGTGCAAAGCAGGTCTTCGTAGACCTGATGTTACAATTTACCAAGAAATATTTTTTATGTGGATTTCGGTCTTTTACTTTCACATTCATTGTGTTTTGTTAATCTCAAATTCCAACACTTTGTCTTTGTATCATGTATGTGTATGTGACAACTGATCCTAAGTGTCCACACCACCTTTGATCGTATAGCACATTTTTAATTTTTATAAAGTTTGACAGTTTGATTTGTTTCCCTCACGGTGCGTTTCAGAGCGTAATAGCAGAACTTTTTAAGGATAATCTTACAGAAAAGTAAAAATTCTGCCTTTTTTCTCTTCCCCCAGCTATTGCAACTGTGTATAGCATTTCTTTTTTACTTGTATCTTCAAGAGACATAAAATAACAGACATTATAGCAATATTGGTTAAAAGCCAACTGATCAACACAACAATAGGTGCGACAGAAAGGCTTAGAGGTGTAAATCACGTGTGTGCCTCACACGCACTCGTGAACTGTAATCAGAGACATAACACTACAGAGACACAGAACTTTCTAGCACCGCCTTCTAAGAAGATGACAACACAAATAAACGCCTGTATTAAACCAGTAACCCTTTGTCGTGTTCCATGGTTGATCATGGCCCAGGGCCTGGCACCATAAAGTGCAGGATGAGACTATCTCTACTTGCAAACGGCGAAGTTCCGGATTAAAGTTCATATACGCCACCAGATTTTACTTTGTAAAGAAAGTTAAAACCACGTCAAAGTTACAGCAGAGTATAGAGATGAAGGAAGAGGCGATATCTATTTGCGAGTAGCGGAGCAAGCCGTGACTGGCGGTCGCTATTTATGCATCCCGTGCTAGCCGTCGTGAGCTAGCGCGCCAGCATGCGCGCGCAGCAGGCACGCGGTCCACGGCTGGATACACACAGCTACTGTCTCCGCGTGTTGCACAAGCACGAACACAATACCGCACGTCTGGGTGGTCGCGTTTGCCTCGTGAGCAAAATCGAAGGAAGTTTGCCGGCTTTTCTTTTCCTCCGTTTCGGCGTCCAGTGAACCGAAAAACGGAGGCTAGCTCGCCTCGTGAAATCGGAAAACGAGGATGGGAACCCCTTCCTCAAAAGACGGTAAATAAAGTTGGATTTTCCATAAACCGAGAACTACTGCCCTTGCTGAAATTGCCTCTTATCTGTTGTTCATTACAGAATGCTCGAGCGACCCAGTCTATCAGTTGCTCTATTTTCTAGATGTTTACACCCCGATGAGATGTTGCTCGAAGAATATTAACGCGTTTAATCTCGATGAAGAGGATGGAAGGCTCTATGTAGTGCCCCCGTTTTTCAAAGCTGAAAACAAAAGATCTGCAGCAATAAAATACTGTATGACGATGATACGAAAACAGCAGATATTTTATCATCAGTTTCGTACCAGACACCAGTTCGATGCGCACGTATTTACCGGGTGATCAAAAAGTCAGTATAAATTTGAAAACTTAATAAACCACGGAGTAATGTAGATAGAGAGGTAAAAATTGACACACATGCTTGGAATGACATGGGGTTTTATTAGAACCAAAAAAAACAAAAGCAAAGTTCACAAAATGTCCGACAGCTGCGCGTCGTTTGGCGATGACCGTGTGCTCAGCCGCCACTTTCGTCATGCTTGGCCTCCCAGGTCCCCACACCTCAGTCCGTGCGATTATTGGCTTTCGGGTTACCTGAAGTCGCAAGTGTATCGTGATCGACCGATATCTCTAGGGATGCTGAAAGACAACATCCAACGCCAATGCCTCACCGTAACTCCGGACATGCTTTAAAGTGTTGCTCACAACATTATTCCTTGACTACAGCTATTGTTGAGGAATGATGGTGGACATATTAAGCATTTCCTGTAAAGATCATCATCTTTGCTTTGTCTTACTTTGTTATGCTATTTATTGCTATTCTGGTCAGATGAAGCGCTATCTGTCGGACATTTTTTGAACTTTTGTATTTTTTGGTTCTAATAAAACCCCATGTCTTTCCAAGCATGTGTGTCAATTTGTACCTCTCTATCTACATTATTCCGTAATTTATTCAGTTTTCAAATGTATACTGACTTTTTGATCATCCCGTATATTATATCTATGATAATTTGAACTTTTACGGAAACAGCTACAATTAGCACAACCCATCTATTAAGCTATGTCATAAAATCTACGAATATTTTATTCCTTAAGAGTTTTATTTAACGGTTAATAAATAATATTAGTCATTTCTGAGGAACTATCTATAGCAATAAAACGAAATTCCCACGAACCAGTTATGTTTGCAGATGCGAGAACAGTTACGTAAGACCTCGCCAGATTGCAAGTCATCAAAATACGGCCAGTAGCTGCTGCTTCAAGCTGACTATATTACATTTGTGAACGAATTATATTTGGTTTTGGAATGGAGAACAATACTGTATGCAGCTAGCCGGTGATATCTTGGTAAATTGGCGCGATTATGACTGACTTAAGTTCCTATAAAACAAAATTCTATAAATCAATAGGAATATTCTGATGTACACTTAAGCAAAACCACACAGCTTAAGGGAACGCCATTCTGTACGCTGTGTCAATCAGACAGGCTGCAACAAACGATGAACAAGCGGCACCTGGTCAGAGGAACTTTCAATCGTCAGCGTCATCTACCGTGGCAATGACGCATTTCCGGACACACATTTGCAGTACCTTTTTTCCTCCATTTCCAGTCAGCCTGCAGTTTACCGATTTTATTAATGTTCACCCCGTATATGTAATCATTTGAAACATATATGAAACAGTAAACTGTATTTGCCAATGCAAACTGAGAACAGTATTCTTAATGTGATTTCCTGCACAGTTTTTGACAGAGCTCTGAAACAACTTCATAAATGCAAGAAAATGATAATCATACAACGATTTCTGGCAAGTAATACACTGATGGAAAGAATCACAACATAAAGAAGGAGTTATGCAATATAAACAAAATTTGGTAGGCCTTAGCCGGCCGGAGTGGCCCAGCGGTTCTAGGCGCTACAGTCTGGAACCGCGCGACCGCTACGGTCGCAGGTTCGAATCCTGCCTCGGGTATGTGTGTGACGTCCTTAGGTTAGTTAGGTTTAAGTAATTCTAAGTTCTAGGGGACTGATGACCTCAGAAGTTAAGTGATATAGTGCTCAGAGCCACTTGAACCATTTGGTAGGCCTTATTTCTACATCTGAAAGATGATGCCTGTTCAGATTTCTCTCAAGTCGCGTAAGAATGGCCCCTATGATGCAGTTCTGGTTAGCTTCAAATATGCTCTGTAACGGTCGTGAGCATTAGTTACCCCTGAGGTTGAACGTGGTGAGTTGATGTTAGTCAATCATGCCCTTAAGATGACAAAGACGCCATTACTAACACCTCAATGAATTTGAACGAGGCCGTATAATAGAGCTACGACAACCTGAATGTTCCTTCTGCGATACTGCAGAAAGATTAGGCAGAAATGTAGCCAATGTAGATGACTACTGGCAGCGGTGATCACGAGATGTAAGCTCGCAAGAAGACCGGGCTACGGACGGCCACGTGGCATTACCGGGAGGGAAGACCTTAGTGTTAAGCGTATGGCTGTGGCGCATCGTACTGCAACTGCAGCAACAATATGAGCAGTAGTTGGCACCATAGTGACACAAAAAACTGTTAGAAATTAGTGAATTCAGGGACAGCTCCAAGCCAGACATCCTGTAGCGTGCATTCCACTGACACAAAATCCCCGCCTTTTGCGACTTCAGTGGTGTCAAGCGAGAGCTCGTTAGCGGATAGAGTGGACGTCTATTGTGTTTTCTGATGAAGGCTGGTTCTGCCTCGTGCCAGCGATGGCCATTTATTGGTTAGAATGAGGCCACTTGAGGGCCTGCAACCAACCTGTCTGTGTGGTACACTCACTGGACCTAAACGTGGGATTATGGTTTGGGATGTGGTTTCGTATGACAGTAGGAACACTCGCGTTGTTTTCCCACGCACCCTGACTGCAAATTTGTAACTCAGTTTAGTGGTTTAACCTGTTGTGCTGGCGATCAAGAACAGCATTGCAGGTTAACGCTCGCACACATATCTCTGTTGAACGTGCTGAACAGGGTGTCGACATGCTGCCTTGGCCTGCTCGATCGCCAGACCTGTCTCCAATCGAGCGCATACGCGACATCATCGGACAATAGCTCCAGCGTCATCCAAAAACAGCATTAACAGTCACTGTACTGACGACTAAATGCAACAGAAATGGAACTCCATCCCACAAACTGACATCAGACACCTGTCCAGCACAATACATGTTTGCTTGCTTGACTTCAACGTTCTGGCGGCTACACCGGGTATTAATGTACCACCATTTCACATTTGCAATGGCTTATCTCGCGTTTACATTAAATTGAGATCTTGTAATATTACTCACTTAAATATGTTACCTAGACAAATGTATTCCTGAAATTTCGTTACTCTACTCTACTCTACTACTGATGTTGCGATTTCTTTCAGTCAGTGTAATTTGATATTGCCAGTAACTCTCTCTTTACAGGAAGTTTTATGATAATCTTCAAAATAATTATTTCGCCACATATAAATACATTCCACATTTAACGCACATGTCTCTTATCTTGGAATTGTAGCCAGGTTTCGTGCATTTTCAGGCATTCCTTGCCTCAACAAATTGAGGTAGTTGGCCAACATTTTAAAACTTAGCTTCTGAAATTGCTTGCAACGGAACTCTCCTTGGCTTCTTATACACATTTTCTATATTATCTACATCTCCACTGTCAGAGGAATTCGCTGTACAAAGACGTCATCTTTGTTATTGTTTACCAGTCAGTTTCATCAAGCTGTGCAGCATAGTCCTCAGTCAAAAAGAGCTTGTCACTTTCCCACATCAGATAATTGCGCATTGTTGTCATTAAATAGAGCTTCGAATTTTTCATCAGTTAACATTTCATGCACTGCTGTAGTGTGTACAAATAACAGTCGATTCAGTATTCCATTACCGAAGACAAATTTGATAGTAATAAATATTCATTATGGTCTGAGGTCCACCTTACGATGACCTTCAGGAAACGGGTTATTTCATAGTGACGATAAAAATTTATACACATCCGAACTTATTCTCAACATCTAGAATAGGTAGCGAACGTTAGGGAAAGCGCAGTTTCTCAATTTAATATTTAAGCACTACAATTATTTACATACCTTTTTTGCACGACTGGCTGTAAACTAATACACAAACCTTACCTTGCAAGGTGCCGGGGTTTCATTTCAAAACTGAGAATTAGGAAGTCCTAATTCACGGACCATCAGTCTGTAAGGGGAAAAATACGGCTATTTAACGGAGAAAAATATGATGAACGAAGATCTACATGTGGGAACCGAGGGAAAGAAGTTGTAAATGCACACCAAAAGCCGTAAATTTATCACTCAACAAGCCCGATTCTAAGCTGACTGATGGAAGATTACAGGAAGCAACGATGGTCGAGCCCTGTACGTTACCATCTTTCGGAATTTTGGTGTTGGGAACTGTTGGTTATTACAGCAGGACTGATCTACTAATTGTTGATGAGAGGCCGAATTCTAGCGGTAAGTGACAGGGATGGTAAACCGTGTTGTTATATCCTTCGTGAGCAGGGTACAAAGTGGCATATTCCCGTAGGATAGTGCCAGATTCTGCTCTAGAGTTGGCACTGCAAACTCCCTCAGAAATGTTATGGATCCTTGACTGTCCTAATAGGTCTCCTGTTCTGCCACCGCGACAGCATGTACGCGATTCGATGGAAAGAAATATACTTTCATACCAGCTTCCAGCCAGCAATCATCGTGGACTGACGCAGCATATGCTTCAGGCATAGTAACGACTTGTTCAAGAAGAGGTCACACGTCATAATTCTTATGGTGGTGGAGATCAGTTCCGAATGGAATGAAAGTTAATTCAACTAACACCCTTCGTATGAAGAATATATCTAGAAAGTTTGATGAATATAGGATTGATGCTTCATGGTGTAGCACTTTCCATTTCCGTCAGTGTATTTAAGAAGTTGGTGGAAACTCGATTGGTTTATCTCCAAGAGCTGTTCCCAACATTATACCTGAATAATAGCTCTCCTTCATCACATCGTAGGCCTAATATACTCCATGTACGTTTACGGATCACAGCAGTATCGTCGTGAGTCCTCTCATCGGTATTAGATTTCCCTCCAGGTGGTTCTCTCTCTCTCTAACTTTCGATTGATGACTTTGTAGATTCACTTCAAGATATTCTGCTGCATAAATAGCAACTTATCAAGTAACTGTAAGAGTTTCATATTCCCGGATACGAGTCGTGTTCTCATAACTATTTGGTTTTAGGATTGCCACTTCGCTGAATCTTGCTTTGATGATTATTTTCAACGTACTGAGTTCCATTCAGTCTATTACATTTTCTCCCATTTTGGATCCAAACTAATTACTTAGCTCGTGGTAGAAGAAAAAAAACATAATACAATATCCGGTAACATAGGTCATCTGGATGCAGTTAATGTTGGTTTCAGTTTTTAGGTTACGTAAACTTTACCATCAATAATCACACTTTTCATTCTAAAAACTAATTTTTCTGTTAATGAAAATAATTCAGTTACTTAGAAAATCAGACAGAATTTTCTAGTGTATTTTGATCTTCGCTTTAACCGACTAAGATTTCTACAAAAATAATTGTTAAGATTTTATGTTTATCTTAATTGCGACATGTCAAAAGTAACTGCTGAAGAGCTTAACCCCGAAAAGGTTAATTGTGCTGAAAGCACCTACTTGTAAAAGATTAAGGAAGAAAGGTCATGCTGTCTTGCTGATATGCACTGTGTGTCTTCAGGATATGAAGCGGAAAGCCTTTTGAATTAATCTAAGTATCAACTTGAAAGTCGTGAAGAAACTAAAGCTTTAGGCAGGGATAGTTTTAACTAATGAAAATGTGTGTGAACTGACGACTTAAATAGCATTTACGCTAGTCTGTATTCCAAAATTAAGGAAATTTAAGTAAATTAAATTGATAAAACCACTCCGTAATAGCACTCTGTAGAGCGAAAATTAGTGTGATATTTCCTCTCCTCCGGTACGGAAAAAGTAACTGACTACACTGTAAGACAAATAATGATAACCCTACCTTGGCCAGGAAAGTCACTGGATCTCTCCCCAATTGGAAACGTTTGGGGCGTTATGGGCAGGGTCCTTTAACCATTTCGGGATTTGGACGGTCAAACGCGCCAGTTCGACGGAATTTGGGACGATATTCCCCAGGAGGACATCCAACAACTATATTAATCAGTGAAAAGCTGACTGACAGCTTGCATAAGGGCCAGAGGTGGCCCAACACGTTAAAATGGCTCAAATGGCTCTAATCACTATGGGACTTAACATCTGAGGTCATCAGCAACCTAGACTTAGAACTACTTAAACCTAACTAACCTAAGGACATCACACACATCCATGCCCGAGGCAGGATTCGAACCTGCGACCGTAGCAGCAGCGCGGTTCCAAATTGAAGCGCCTAGATCCGCTCGGCCACAGTGGCTGGCACCAACACGTTACTGACTTGTTCAATTTATGGAGCGCTTTCTCTTCAATAAATCAACAAATTTTTCTGAAATTGCTAGTCCTTTGTTCGTCTATACATATATACCACATCCACCCACTTCCATCCCTTCGGATAATTCCTTCGAGGTGCGTTGTTCTTTTTTTTTCTTATTCTTAGAGTGTACGTGCTTTCCCGTTGATTTATCGTAAAATCAACGAAAATCTGAACGTTAAGGTCTCGATGAAATCGAGCACAACAATTTGTTTTCTACCCTTCCCGGGACTCCGAATTAAGTAAATATGTGCCAATTACTGAAAAGTACTGCGTAGTCAGGATACTTATTGTGAAACAACAATGAGCCATTGCTTTGACTCAATTCAGCATTTAATACAAACCATGTAATCTTCAGCAGCAGCTTGTTCGACTAACTATTTTAGCAAAAACGGAAATCATTTGTGAGAGTGAAATACGATATAAACCTAATTATTATGTAAAATCTAGCACAAGACATTGCCCTATGTTCCATCTGCCACACACAGTGTGGTTGTTTGCGGAGTACACACATAGCTTCTAAGCCTTCCTTTTCGGAAATATAGAATGCCATTTTAATTTTTTTCTTTATTTCTTTTGCTGACCACCTTGTCATTGTCTTGAGTTCTCTAACCACAAAAATTCATCTACGGATCCCGTGGCTTCATCGTTAATTTGTACTTTTTCTTTTAGATAGGTTGGGTATACATAATTTTACAAGCTACTATATCTGATTTTCAAGTTTTCGTAGACATTTCGTATGTTTAGTTCTTCCTATCATTGTGGAAATTTATCTCCACTTGAGGCAAATAGTACAATGCCATCTGCGAAATGACTGTTCTTCAGTCTGGTTTCCATTATGACGCATTTTTTTTATCTTCTAGCAGTTCACCGATATCAACGCTTCATGCAGGAATTTTGAAAATAGTTTTGTTGAATGGAATCTCCTTGCCTAACTCCTCTTTCAATCTCGAATTTCTCAGTATCCTGGAGCATCTAAAAGAAGGTACATGACTTGAAAAGAACAATAGTCAAAAAGTAATTTTGCAAGATTTAACGGTGATACAGGACGTTATCAGAGGGGTTCACATATATATTTTAGCGGATCAATAAAGCGCTGCTTACGGACTAGTGTCTGAACATTGTCTTGGAATGACGTACCGATACTATCTGATCATCTCGCTCGACAAATAACAGCGCTGGGTTAGTAAACATCGGGTAGATGTCTGAAGAGGGTCAATGAGTGCATGTTCTGTAATTAAAGTTCAACGAGGTGGTATTGTGGGCCTTCACAAATTTTGCGTAGGCTGGTGGACACGTGGTATTCGCTGTGCATCTTTGTATGTTGATAGTGTGAGGAAAATGAACATGATCGTCGCCCCGTTGTCAGACAACGAAGGCATACATATCTACGCCGGGTTACCATATCATAATATTACCCACTGAAAATCGCACTGCGACTGCAACATGTGTTGTTGTCTTCAGTCCTGAGACTGGTTTGATGCAGCTCTCCATGCTACTCTATCCTGTGCAAGCTTCATCATCTCCCAGTACCTACTGCAACCTACATCCTTCTGAATCTGCTTAGTGTATTCATCTCTTGGTCTCCCTCTACTAGTTTTACCCTCCACGCTGCCCTCCAATGATAAATTTGTGATCCCTTGATGCCTCAGAACATGTCCTACCAACCGATCCCTTCTTCTTGTCAAGTTGTGCCACAAACTCCTCTTCTCCCCAATTCTATTCAATACCTCCTCATTAGTTATGTGATCTACACATCTAATCTTCAGCATTCTTCTGTAGCACCACATTTCGAAAGCTTCTATTCTCTTCTTGTCCAAACTGTTTATCGTCCATGTTTCACTTCCATACATGGCTACACCCATACAAATACTTTCAGAAACGACTTCCTGGCACTTAAATCTATACTCGACGTTAACAAATTTCTCTTCTTCAGAAACGCTTTCCTTGCCATTGCCAGTCTACATTTTATATCCTCTCTACTTCGACCATCGTCAGTTCTTTTGCTCCCCAAATAGCAAAACTCCTTTACTACTTTAAGTGTCTCATTTCCTAATCTAATTCCCTCAGCTTCACCCGACTTAATTCGACTACATTCCATTATCCTCGTTTTGCTTTTGTTCATGTCCATCTTATATCCTCCTTTCAAGACACTGTCCATTCCGTTCAACTGCTCTTCCAAGTCCTTTGCTGTCTCTGACAGAATTACAATGTCATCGGCGAACCTCAAAGTTTTTATTTCTTCTCCATGGATTTTAATACCTACTCCGAATTTTTCTTTTGTTTCCTTTACTGCTTGCTCAGTATACAGATTGAATAACATCGGGGACAGGCTACAACACTGTCTCACTCCCTTCTCAACCGCTGCTTCCCTTTCATGCCCCTCGACTCTCATAACTGGCATCTGGTTTCTGTACAAATTGTAAATAGCCTTTCGCTCCCTGTATTTTACCCCTGCCATCTTTAGAATTTGAAAGGGAGTATTCCAGTCAACATTGTCGAAAGCTTTCTCTAAGTCTACAAATGCTAGAAACGTAGGTTTGCCTTTCCTTAATCTATTTTCTAAGATAAGTCGTAGGGTCAGTATTGCCTCACGTGTTCCAACATTTCTGCGGAATCCAAACTGATCTTCCCCGAGGTCGGCATCTACCAGTTTTTCCATTCGCCTGTAAAGAATTCGCGTTAGTATTTTGCAGCTGTGACTTATTAAACTGATAGTTCGGTAATTTTCACATCTGTCAACACCTGCTTTCTTTGGGATTGGAATTATTATATTCTTCTTGAAGTCTAAGGGTATTTCACCTGTCTGATACGTCTTGCTCAGCAGATGGTAGAGTTTTGTCAGGACTGGTTCTCCCAAGGCCGTCAGTAGTTCTAATGGAATGTTGTCTACTCCCGGGGCCTTGTTTCGACTCAGGTCTTTCCGTGCTCTGTCAAACTCTTCACGCAGTATCGTGTGTCCCATTTCATCTTCATCTACATCCTCTTCAATTTTCATAATATTGTCCTCAAGTACATCACCCTTGTATAGACCCTCTTTATACTCCTTCCACCTTTCTGCCTTCCCTTCTTTGCTTAGAACTGGGTTTCCATATGAGCTCTTGATATTCATACAAGTGGCTCTCTTTTCTCCAAAGGTCTCTTTAATTTTCCAGTAGGCAGTATCTATCTTACCCCTAGTGAGATAAGCCTCTACATCCTTACATTTGTCCTATAGCCATCCCTGCTTAGCCATTTTGCACTTCCTGTCAATCTCATTTTTGAGACGTTTGTATTCCTTTTTGCTTGCTTCATTTACTGGGTTTTATATTTTCTCCTTTCATCAATTATATTCAATATTTCCTCTGTTACTCAAGGATTTCTACTAGTCCTTGTCTTTTTACCTACTTGATAATCTGCCGCCTTCACTACTTCATCCCTCAGAGCTACCCATTCTTCTTATACTGTATTTATTTCCCCCATTCCTGTCAATTGTTCCCTTATCCTCTCCCCTAAACTCTGTACAACCTCTGGTTCTTTCAGTTTATCCAGGTCCCATCTCCTTAAATTCCCACCTACAACATACGTTAGCACAAAGGTTGCACACAATGTCAGTTCCACTGGGAACTTTTTGCTGGAAGATGAGCTATGAGGAAGAATTGCCGTTGGCAGGGTGCATTTCACACCGAATCACTGTGTACCCATCCCTTTCGATATAGTGAAGAATCTAACTGCTTGTATGAATGGCGTAAGGTTTTGTACACTGACCAAGCTCTGCCTTGATGACTAGCGTTCGTGAGTGCGGTAACTGTGCTTGTGCGCTGGGTAAACGATATACAAAGCCAACACCAGTATTAGCGTGCTAGGCTCTTCAGGGTACATTCCACGACACTCCTGGTGTTCGTTAAGCGAGCAGTCTGGATTTTAGGTTACTTATAGAACACCATTTAGCTCAGTCTACTGCCGTTCATACGACGAGTGAGAGGTTACCTTTTACAGCAGGACGATGCCAGTGCAAAACTTGTTGCCCCTTTGGCTTGTTGCCCTACTGGCTAAAAAACTACCAGACGGAACACTCTAGGATACCTTGACTTAAGGACCATGCAAAGAAAGAAATTCAAGAATGCATCTTACAGCGATGACAAAATGAATGGGACACTTTCAACACAGGGGAGAAAGCTCAGGAATGTCTCCCTAACATTAAATAGAGAAGAAAAAATCAGATTACTTAGCCCGTCAGATGATCTGAATCATTACCTCACTTCTCACGGCCCTCATGCAACTTACGTGCTAACGCAGCGTTTATGCCAATATCAGCACTAAGGATCATGTATTGTAGGACTTTGCGCTATGAAGGTGCAGCTGCAGGCACGAGAACATTGGAAGAGCCGACCTTGTAAAACGATATTTTAGCGCAGTATCCAGGAAGGACCTCAGGGGAGAGTCTACCCTGCAGTAGCATGTTATCTTACAATCGATGTTCTGTGGAGATACATACAAGGCGACTGAGGTCGATAACTATCGACAGAAATGATGAACAATACTATTCATCGGCGTCAGAATGTGGAGAATTATAGAACTACAGTGTAAATGCTAATGACATGCCATGCTTTGCCCAAGGAATCGCTGTTTGCAGCGGTAATTTCAGTGCGGGCCCAGTGACGGCCAATAATCCAGAATAGCTTAAATATAATGCCGTTAGTTCAGTAATGAACTGTGAACATAATGAGCAATCTACAGAGTGCACAAGTTTGGTAACGGTTTTGTAACGTGGTGAGCGACAGCTATAGTGGAATGGAAGCAGTGGAGTGGTGGCAATGTCTAGCGGCGGTCCTTCGTGGAAACAATGCTGGTTTAGTTATTCCTTATTCTATAAGAATTACAGCAGTGGAAACGGAACTTCAGAGATAATGAATGTCGTCCGCGACTTGGGCAGCCCCGGCGGCTGCGATGTGACGAAGTCAGTTGCACCCGCCAGGAATGTGGCACGCTGATTGTTCCCCAGGGCAATGGCGGTGACTGATGAAGTGCTGCGGCCAGAACACTAGCAGAGACACTGACACGCCAGTGGTGGACAGCAGGAAGTGGCTATGGCTGCTGACCTGCTTCTGCAGCTCGGCAGCAAGGCAGGCGCGGTCAAACCGCGATCTGAAGAACAGCTCATGGCGATAGTGGCTACGGACTTTGAGAGCGTTTAGCCACATGGGTTGGTGGACAGCAACAGTATTTGCCCACAGAAAGTAACGACGGCTGGACAGCTGGATGGGCCAGACTTGAACCTCATTCCAGCAGGAAAGCAGCCAGTGGCAGATGACAGTCACCTGGCAGTTGATCCACTGGTGGAAACACCCCAAGTCTACAGCATTCGGACTCAGCTCAGGCAGTGGTCTGCAGCTATTTATGGCACAGTGCTGCGACAGCAGCTGGCAGGTGCATCTTGTAGACTATCGTGGACCTCCCCCTAGGTAGTGGTTCGTGATGACTGAGGTGAGCTCATAAATTTGCAGCTATTTATGCTAGCCATGTTCCTGTCATTACTGCAACAGCAGTGCTTTCTCCGCACCCCCCCCCCCCCCCCCCCCACTCGAACCAAAGATGTGGAAGGGCATTGAGCAATCTTTTTATTGCGCTCCAGTTCTTCCATCAAATGAACAACTTAACGCCTCTGGCGGAACTGTAAAGATGTCGCAAAGTCTCATTGCAGAATCCTTGTCTGGCGACTACCGCTTTGTCAGCTTGCTGAATACTGGTTCTTGCATACAGAATGTGTGTTCTTGTGGTGTATTATTGAGTTACAGAAGTGGCCAGTAATGTCCTCCTTATGACGTCGTTTTGCTGAATCAGTAGAAGTGTTGTCTGCTTCACCAGACAGAACAGTTTAAAGGGTTATTGTGATGCTTTTGTTACGACCCATTTTTGGAACCTCATCATGTGGTGATGAATCTGTACCACTGTCAAGCTCAGGAGCTGATTTGTATTGATGACATTAATTAATTTTAATAATTACAATAGAGTATAGATCTGAAAGCAATATTCAATACAGGAATTACGTGCATCAGCTGCAGGAATATAATTAAGTATATTCCAGTCCCTTCTACTTCCATACAGTATACTTTTTTGGTCCAGAGCTAGACGGATTTTAGTTAAACTTTACGTAACTTATTTTGAAACATTTAACATCTCTTTATCACCCACTAAGGTTAGAAACATATCAGTAATATTCCAATTGCATCAGTTATTACCTCAGATTCGCTTTCGTAGGTACCTTGGTTAGCACACTGACTAGCATTCAGTGGACGACGGTTCAAATTCCCGTTCGCGCCTCGAAATTTGGGTTTATTATTTCCCTAAATCACTTAAGGCAAATTCTAGGACGTCTCCTTTGAGAAGAGCACGGATAATTTTCTTCCCGTCTTTTCCTCCGTCGCTAATGACCTCAATGTAGACTGGACATTAAGCGCTAATCATCCTTCCTTCCTTCCTTCCTTCGTAGGTGTCTGCTATTACTTGGAGACAAAGAGAACAAAGGCAGGAAGGTTTTTACGTGCGGGCGCTAACGCATTCTGTCACAGGGTTCATACAAGGCAATGTGTGACTCACGAGTTGTCATCTCCTGCGTCAGGACAGCAGCTGATTGGGGCCAGCAACTTGCAATAAGCACCCAAAGTGATATTTTGATAAGAACCAAAGTCTTAAGCGGCCTCTTAGCAGACATTGAAACGTCTCAGGTCATCCACAGCAGAAAAGAGTTTTGTAGGAGGAGAATCTCTCCGCTGACTTTATGCAAAAGTACCCAGTGCTAACAATGTCAGCACAGTAACGTAGCACGCACTTGGCAAAAATGTCAGTTTTAAAAGCGTTTCTCAGAGATGTTTAGTTTACCCAATATTTTTCGGAATCTGAAACCTCAGGCACTTTTTGGGTGACGCATCACGTTTACTGACTTGTCCATTGCATTTATTTGCGCGATCTTGCAAGTGTGTCACCCCGCAGGTCTCTACCTCACATACGATGGCATGGATGGGGCTGCCCGGGTGAAGGGGGCGGGGAATTGTGTGGTGTGCATTGTTCGACATGTTGGTTTAAGTTGGTTTCTTCTACCTGTGTCTTTGGGCATCTTGTGTGTCCCATAGTATAGACACATCGCAAGATAAATGGTAGTTCTGCTGCACTAGACATTAGCTTGCTTTTCTTATTGTTTCAACATTTTTAGTGTTAAAACACGTCAAACAGTGATAACTATTATACATATAATCATTACACAGAAATTATGCGGTTTCATGGTCTTTTCTAGCTATGAAGATGAAACAATGGTAGTCCCCACGAATTGTAGTTACTCAAGATATTACAGTTTTTGTGCAAGTATACCTGCACACAGCTGTATGAGCGTGTGATCATCATCACATGGAGCTAGGACCATAATAACCTGTAGGTAAAGCATGAATAATGTGGAACCATTGCTTCGGGCTGATCAGTAATTCATTACGGAGTGGTGTTTTATTGTCAACACTTAGAGCGTTATTTGAATTACAGGGCAGCCAATAGATGACTACCAAAGTATGTATCCTTAAGGGCAGGCTGCGTGTGCAGCGACGCGGCGGTTGGCCCAGGACGAGCAGGCGAGCCTCGCCAGCTGCTACGCCCATGGCTCGCATCTCTGCACCATGTTCTCGCAAACGGTAGCTGCGTGGCTACCAGCTTAACTGACAGCCTCATTCCTAATCGTCTCTTCATTTCTACACCAATCAGACGGACAAAAGCCTCCTGACATCACTACACCCGCCTCTATACATTCTAACCTGTACTAAGTGTAACACACTTTCATGTTCAAAATTATACTAAAGTGTTTATAAAGAGATAAAGACCTAAGGAGGAATGAAGAACAGAATTTGTCGTTTTTTCCTTGCATAAACAACTTGCACCTTACAGTAACGATATAAGCTCATAACCACTCTTCAAACATTTATAAAATGATACTGATGTATCAGAAACATATCTGTTTGTTGCAGCTAGGACACTACCGACTACTTCCTCTTCAGTTTCTACTGGAGTCCCCTACAACAACGACTTCATGTGATGTGACCTGATAGGAAAATTAATAGAACTGACACCTGGGAAAAGTTGCATAATCTCCCATTCGAATCCAACAATGACATTGTCCGTTGTTCTGGAGTTAATGGATATTAATATCAAAATGGGACGGGACACGGTCTTACTGAGATCACATGATGTAGCGAAAAGCAAGAGGTACAGTCGCCAACAACTGAAGTAACACATAATAAATGAACACAAAGTAAAACCTAGCATTCTCGTGGGATGGCTCCGCTTGCCAGCTGATAGAGCACAGTTGCTGCTCATCACGGAGGAGCGTGACATTTCTCGAGAAACGTATGTTGTCACAACTGAAAAAAAACACCCAACTTTCAAAAAGGCTTCTTCTGTAAATAGAGGGAAAAATCGCCACATCAAGAAGAAGTTGTCCGACGTAAACGAAAGTTAGTAGGCATGTTTCTACATCCGAAAGATGAAGTCTGTACAAATTTCGCTCCAGTCCCATACGAGAATTGCCTTAAATACACGCTGTAACGCTCGTGAGCGTTAGTTAACTTTGAGATTGGACGCGGTGAGTTAATGTTAGTCAAGAATGCCTTTAAGGCGACAAAGACGCCATTGTCAACACCTCACTGAGTTCGAATGAGGACCTGTAACAGGAATATGGCATTCATTCTGCGAAACTGCAGAAAGCCTTGGCAGGAATGTAGCCATTGTACGTAAGTGCTGGCAGCGGTGGTCACGAGGATGAACAGTCGCAAGAAGGTCGGGCTCCGGAGGACCACATGCCACAACCGAGAGCGAAGACCACCGTGTTCGGCATATAGCTCTGGCGCACCGTACTGCATCTGCAGCATCACAGTGACATAACGAACTGTCGCAAGCCTGTTACTTCTAGGACAGCTCCGAACCAGACCCCGCGGAGCGTGCATTTCACTGACCCCTGGCCACCGCCATTTGCGAATTCAGTGGTGTCAAGTGAGAGCCCATTGGAAGGCAGGGTGGAGGTTTTCTGTGCTTTCTGATGACTGCTGGGTTTGCTCCTGTCCCAGTGACGGCCTTGTGTTGGGTAGAATAAGGTTAACTGAGGGCCTGCAACCAACCTGTCGCACTGGACCTACACCTGAAGTTGCCGTCGGGGGTACGATTTCGTATAACAGCAAGAGCACTCTTAGGGTTATCCCACGCACCCTGCCTGAAAATCTGTGCGTTAGTCTAGTGATTCGACTGTGGTGCTGCCATTCATGAACACCACGCCAGAGGGTGTTTTCCAACTGGATAATGCTCGCTCATATACCGCTGTTGTAACCCAACGTACTCTACAGAGTGTCGACATGTTGCCTTGGCTGCTGGATCACCAGATCTTTGTCTAATCGAGCACATATGGGACATCATCTAACGACAGCTCCAGCATAATCCACAACCAGCATTGAGCGTTCCTGTTTGACCTACCAAGTGCAACATGCATGGAACTGCATCCCACAAACTGACAGCCGGCACCTGTACAACACATTGCATACACGTTTGCATGCTTCCGTTCAACATCCTGGTGGTTAGACTAGTTACTAATGTACCAAGATTACACATTTGGCATGGCTTATCTCGAACTTACATTAACTTGTGATCATGCAATGTTCATCACTTAAATGTATTACCTAGACAAATATATTTAATAATTTTCATTACTCTACATTAATTAGTTTTTGGTGTTGCAATTTTTTTCCGGTCAGTGTAATGTTAGAAGTTAGCTACTACAGTACTGTGTTGGATACTGTGCTGACAGAATTGTACTTTTAGTACACATCTCACAAATCCAGCCTCCCATTAAAAATAGTTCACGATAGTGAAATGCGCTTGGCAGTGAGAACAATTTCCCCAAACGCGTACAGCTAATACATTTTGTGTAAATAGGAGGCCAATTTCTTATCTGTCACTCACGAGACGCTGTGTCTCCACAGAAGTATTCTCTTAATGTGGGGGTGTCAGCTATTACGACCTGTATTTTCTCTACAGTGCATCTTGAAACAGTACTCAACTAGCCCAGAGGTGTCTACTGTGCAGCTACATTACTGATGACTGTAGACGTTTCTGTTTGAGCAATAAATAGTCTATTATTTGGAACAAAGCCTTAAAGCGTTTCTTGATGTGCTGAAGAATTTTGCATTTTGTAACTGCAGTGATCGAAACGTCCCCACTCCTTGCTTCAGTATGCTTACTTGGCCGTATTTCCTCCTCACCCTGCAGCTCTGCATGAAATATTAAGTTCATCGATCAACACTTTTTCCTCTCTTTATCTTGCTCTCTTTCATCTAAATTTCATAACACTTACACCCCGGACGCTTGCTTTTTTAACAACAAAAGACTCTTATCTGATAGGTGCGAACAGTCTCGGCACTTTCCTATTGTGTTATGTCTAACAGTTGATGTAAAGTTGTGGACTTAAATAAACTGGTACAATATTCATTTTCCTAGAGAATGTCGCTTGTTTTCACGAATTTCCTAAACTTAGATATTTTCATAAAGCCCATTAGCTAACACTTCACTACGATATTTTTGCAAGACGTAACTCTTCCACTTAGAAAAAATTCAGATGTTTTTCATCTCCATATATACTGAACATGTACACCAACGAATACAAAGAAAGCAATTTTATCGACGTGATACGCAGGCGTTCCTGCGATGTTCACGTATGTGTGTTCATAAGGGTTTGCGCGCTTTGTGTGTGTGTGCGTGGGTCTGAGTGAGCGAGCGATTTGTTGCTTAGATTTATAATTCTTTTCTTTTTTTTCTTTCATTCCTCCGATTTATATGCGGATGACTTCTTTTTTAACGATCAAGAAAATTTTCTTATTTCTTTGAAGCCATCTGTTTGAAAAATCCCGAAAGGAGAGCGAACATACTCGTTCTTCTGCTGTTTTTGTAAAGGACTGTCACGTCTTTTTATTCCAGTGTGCTGGAGACTCGCCTGTATTAGGCGCTGCGCATATATGGAACGAGTATACCCACTCATCATTCCTCTTATAGACTATGTACCTAATATTTCAGTTTAAGTTCGTGTACTATTTTTCTATTGCATCAATTGTTTCCAGCTCTAACGATCACCATATTTATCTCTTGTTGACAGCTATCGTTACTGGGAGTCTGTATCTACGTGTCAGATGGCTGCCAATATCATATAAAATGGGTGGTTTGATTTCTTGTTATTATCATATCTGTAGTTATTTCGGTTTTGAAGATATTGATACTGCTTCTGTTGATTGATTTTCTGACTTTGATATTGGGGTAATGCTGTATATTATTTCTTCTGTTTTCATTTTCATTTTAAGTTATATGTTATGGTGTGTGTTACTTATCTCGGTGTATAAATTGTTTATTTGATCTTGTGATCTCTGTGGCAGTAAATTTTGGTTTCTGTATCTAAATGGTCAAACCAACAGAAAAACAGAATTCCTACTAATACACGAGTTACCTTGAAACGGAATTTTAAAAAAGAAATATATATAATTAATAATAACACCCATATATAAATGAGCATCACAAGAATATCCCCACTATGCCAATCCCCCACACTCTTACACCTCTGATGCGCCGTCTCCCCATGCACTACTTAACTTCCCACGATCCATCACTTAATCTAGTAGTAAAGTCAAGTGTAAAAACAGCGATGTTCTGTGACATACAGTTCAGCAAAAACTAGCATAAAAATAATGTTGAGTCCATGAATACTTAAAGCAGAGCTAACTGAGAGGCATGGAACACACCAGGAGTACAAGTTCAGTGCTCAGTCTCCATACTCCGATTAAAATTTACGCAAAAAATGAGCTAACTTAAAAGTGATTCTATGAAACAGTGCACATCTGAACATAAATGACCAAAAACTAAACATTTATAGTCAAGCAAATAGTTATTAGAATAATCATTGGATTTGTTGACTACTGTAGGTGTGTGAAGCAGTTAGATGCCATACTTTTGGTTAAAACAAACCAAAAATCAGTAGCAAAAGACAGTTACTATTATCAACAAGGCGGACATTACGTTGGTAAAACAGAACTGTGGAATGTCAAGCATCAACCAGAGCAAATTTGGCGAACAATGGAAAAAGTCATCTCCGATTACTGTTATGTGTTTGTCAACTGTCGATCGATAGGTCAGCAGCTGTGTACACCATCCAGCTGTCTAATTTCTTATATTCCATATATCATCACTCCTGACTTTCAATAAGACGTTGGGCTACAGTAAGGAAAATCAGAGTAACATCCCGCCACCCCCCCCCCCCCCCCGGCGTTACCCTAAATCATCTCATGCTGAACCCCGTATATTTTCTTTGAGAGGATTAGAATTATTTCTGCCGTCTTTCTCTAAGTAAGTGTGCGTTTCGCCTTTAACGACCCAGATGTCGAGAGGATATTAAATTTAACCTTTTTCGTAATTCTGAAGTTCCACTGGAGAAAAAACTATAGTATGGTTGGCACATATAAAAGGGAAAGACACAAATTGATTCACAAATGAAGAGTAGAAATGGAAAACGCTGCAAGTGCCATTCTTTTACAAAACGCCTTTGCTGTGCTCTTGTGTTCTCGGTACTGTGTTGCACGCCGCTAGATTTAATTCAGGTGCCAAACCATGGAGAAAGTCTTTCAAACATGCGCTGTAGATAGCACATGGTCCTTGGGTCAAATTGTGTTTTCTTCTGGAGTTCTAAAACTTCAAATATATGAGAAGTGGTTGTTGTTTTTACAGTTATGCAACCTAAACACGTAGTCTGTATTTCTGTACTTGCATCGTCGTAATTAAAACAGTGTCTCAGTATTAATACATATGGAGTAAAAAGATTGTTCCTCCTCTTCTGCTGAAAACTGACATTATTGCGGCGGCAGCTGCGTACAAAATACAATTTGATTCTTGCAAAAAAGGAAACAGGAGAATCCTGGATAACTGTTAATAATATTGTTTATTTACATAAAATTGCCGTCGCCGTTTTCGAATCAACAGGATCACTGTTAGACATGTTCACGTTCACATTTCAGTCATTAATGTTTATATTAGTTGTTGGAAAAATAAGAGCCAGGAACTAATGTAAACAATAAAAAGTGTAATAAGAATGCTAGGAGCCGTCTGAAGATGAACCCGTCAGTTCGAAAAGCAGTAACGACACTATTTGTGTAAATTAATATCATTGTTACCAATGACGGGTGGCTGTTTTCTTCTTTGCAAGAATCTACTTGTAAAAACGTTATTATTGGTACTTGGAACCAATCAGTTTCCTAATACGGCACAGAGAGCGTTTTTAATAAAATATATATTTTCTAATTTGTCTCATTACTTTTTGCGTTGATCCACTAAACTGCATAATTCTGTGTTAGGCCTATCAAAATACCTTCTCAAGTTTTTGAATAAAAATTAGTTACGAAAGAACAGGGGTATATTGTTTTTACATTCTCCCAACAGTAGTCAGATTTGGCACTTGCAACGGCTTCCGTTTTCAGTCTTCAAACAGGAAGAAAATGTTGAGGGTGTCTCCTGGTCCCTAGCAGAATGCACAAGAAAGAAGTTAACAGCGTGCCATCTAGCCAAGACTGAGAGCCTTAACAACGAAGTGCCACTGAATGGGGCCATATGTATGGTGGTATGTCTGAGTGACAGGCAGTTCGACGAGACCCCTTAGAAGTATTCAGAAAGGGCCCCAACTTCGCAGTGACTCCCAGAAAGGTGCCTGTCGCAGCATTCATCAGTGCAGCTGAACAAGCAGCCAACTCACTACCTTCCAGTGCGGCTGAAGACATCTATAGAGAGATGTGCAAGGCACTCACCAAGACCAAGCCACCCAAATCCAACATCTCAACCGATGAGAGGATAGCATTCAGGCAACTGCAGGAGGATGACGCCATTGTTCTGATGCCAGCAGACAAGGGAAACTCCACAGTCATCCTAAAGAAGACGGAGTATGACAGAAAGGTGCAACAACTTCTGGAAGATCCTGCATACAAAGCAACAGGAAGCGACCCCATGAACAAAGTGGCCAAAAAGTCCTGGGCTCTGCTGAAGGAGATGGGCCTGCCTGAACAAGTCATCAAGAAGCTGTGTCCGATGGCGCCAGTTCCACCCAGACTGTATGCACTCCCCAAAGTTCATAAGAATGGGGTTCCTCTTTGACCTGTTGTTAGAAGTATCGGCGCAGCCACCTACCCTACAGCAAAATACCTGAAGAAATTGCTGGTACCACGTGCGTGTAGATGTGCACACCACATTCAGAACTCAGAGGACTTACTACAACGGCTGAGGCAACTACACGTCGTAGACTCGTACACCATGGTCTGTTTCGACATGATGTCTCTGTTCACACGAGTGCCAGTGAATGACTCACTCGGTCTCAGTGGAGATAAGTTAGATGTGACTCTCCACGAATTGTTCAGACACGCACTAACCTCGACGTACTTCCTATATGGAGGTCAATTTTACGAGAAAACGGAAGGGGTAGCGATGTGCAGTCCTCTATCACCAGTGGTAGCCAACATATTCATGGAAAGGTTTGAACTGGAGGCATTTACATCGGCCACATATCAACCCAAGTGCTTTTTCAGGTATGTAGATGCTACCTTTGTCAAATGGCCCCATGTTAGGGAGAAGCTACATGATTTTCTGGAACATCTGAATTCACATTTGGGCATTGTGTGTACCGCAAACCTAGTCACACTGACTTATACCTGCAAGCCCATAGCTGCCACCATCCAGCACAGAAGAACGGAGTGCTCAAAACTAGTCCGCAGGACACATACTCTGTCAGATACCGACAGTTTGGTGACGGAAACAGAACACCTACAATCGGTGTTTAGCAAAAGTGGGTATTCCTCTCGAGACATTCAGAAGAAACTTCGACCTGCCAGTCACCCTCAGGTTACAGTAGAAGCGAAGAAGATGGCATGGCTGGACCGATCACTGGCAAGATCAGCAGAATTCACATGAACCTATTTTATCCACCCACTAAAATTGGGAAAATGCTGGGGAATGTAAAGGGTGACCTGGAGCTACGCAAGCCAGGTATTTACAACATCCCATGCCATTGTGGGATGTCATACATCGGCAACACCACCAGGACTGTGGACATAAGGTGTAAAGAACACCAGAGGCACACCAGACTCAGAGAGGTAACAAAATCAACCCCCACGGAACACTGTCTAGAACTAGGTCACTCGATGAAATACAATGACACCAAGATTATCACACTGATCCCAAGAGACTGAGACAGTGTCATAAAAGAATCCATCGAGATAGAAGTCATGGATAATCTCATCAACTGTGACATCGGTTACAAAGTGAGCGTTCACTGGTATCCGGCTATTGCGTTACAGAAAACTCGACTTAGGACACGTGGAGATTTCGCAAGAAACAGAAATGCAGACCGGGAAAACAGCCATGAGACAGAGCACCCGACATTGCATGTCGGAACTGACACACGTCAGATGACGAACACAACCCCGGAGGACAGCCGAGCCGGGTGCGGACAGCAGTCAGAACGCCAGCGCCCAGAGAGGACCACTGGAGCCGGTCCTGGCGGGTGCGGACCGTAGACGGAAAACCCGACGAGGTGCGGACGGGTTACGAAACACCCAGCAAGAAATCAAAGTGGAGACCGAGAAAACAGCCATGTGACAGAGCACTAGACATTAAACATGGGCATTAACACACTTCAGGCGACAACGACTCCAGAGGACTGCCGAGCCGGGCGCTGACGACAGTCTGAACACCGGCGACCAGAGAGGTCCATTGGAGTCGCGACTGACAGGCGCGGACCGAACACTCGACGCGTCCAGCACCATACAGACCTAAGTACTGGACTCAATCCAGCCAAGGACCATTCTTGCGTAGCACCTGAAGAAGACAGCGAGTTACGCAGTCGAAATATCGTGCGAGAACGACGCGAACATTCGGCAGAGATCCAGATTATTCAACATGTCAGAAAGGAAATAAACTTTGTGATATTACTCACATTTCAACATTAGGTACAAAAATGTTTTTCATATGAAAGTTGATATGCAGTTAACGTTCCTTGTAATAATCTAAAATTTAGCGTAATATCCCACAACCATTAATTAATTTTAAAAAATGAAAACTTCTGTCGCAACATAAATTAAAGAAGCTTTGAAGTTATTTACATCCCTGTGTAATATATCTGCTTTCTGAATTACTAATTTTGGAAAATAACATGTATACAGTGTGCTGTCGGAGTACTTCCAACATACTTATTTACTTTACTTACTTATACTGGCCACACAAACCGCAGCCGGTCCTTGGCCTCATTCAGTCCAGCCTTCCACGCGTCCTGTCATCTGCATCTTCATCTCCCAGACTAAGTATCTGCATGTCTCCCATGGTAGTATCCTTCCATCTCATTCTCGGCCATCCCAGTAGTCTCTTTCCCTCAGCTTCTCCATCAATTACAGGCTTTATTACCATGTCCTCCCTCTCCTCCTCAGATGTCTGTACCATCTTAGTCTCTTAATTTTCACACTCGCTACTACGTCAGGCAGTGTGTATAATTGTTTGATTTCTCTGTTTTTCCTTATTCTGCACTGTTCATTTTCTTTCACTGGTCTATATATTTTTCTTGGTACTTTATTTTCAAAAGTGATGAGTTTTTTCTCTGTTTTCTTCGTCAGGGTCCATGTCTCACTTGCACAGCACACTATTGGCTTGATGGTCTGATATATTCTAATTTTTGCCTGGCTATATAGTAAATTCGATCTTATGATGGTGTGCATAGCTCTTAGACATCTTTCCCAGCTTGAATTCTTGTTACTATCTCTTGTTCTATAAGGTTTTGTTGGTTGATGTTGACACCGAGGTACGTGAATGTGTGTCTTTTGTATTGTTAGAGTTCCTGTTTTTAGATAGTTTGGTCCTAAATGAGCTCTTCTTCCTACTACCATGAACTTTGTTTTACGTTCATTTATACTTAGACCTCTTTCCTTAGCTTCTTCCATTAGCACAGTCCCCATTTTCTCCAGGTCTTCCATGTTCTTCCCTATCAGCACAATATCATCCGCAAAAGTCCTGCACTTTCACATGTTACTCTTCTCAGGGTGTTGTTGAGGATCAAATTCAATAGGGTTGGTGGCACAATATCACCCTGTCTCAATCCTGTTTTTACTTCAGATGCTTCTGAGAGCTCCCTCTGTGCTTTCACTCTACACTTTGATTCCATCACACACATTTTAGTTAGTTTTGTCAGCTTTTCAAGCATCCCATAGTCTGCCATTATCCTTCACATTTCCTCTCTCACTATGCTGTCATACGCTTTGTTGAAATCTATAAGCTGCAAGAAGGCATCTTGATTGTGTCCCAAGTTCTTATCTATTATTTGTCTTAGTACGAATGTTTGGTCGATTGTTGATTTACCTTTTGTGCTGTGTCTAATATCTCCTCAATGTACCGGTGGACCCTGTTCAGTATAATTCTGGATATTACTTCATAGCATGTGCATTTGAAAGAGATCCCTCTGTAGTTCTGTGCCAGCATTTTGTCTCCTTTCTTGTATATGGGGCATACAGTAGCAGTTTTACATTACAGCACCATTACTTCTTTTCTCCATACCTCTTTTATCAGTTTGGCTAACCATTCATGTATCTTCTCTCCCCCTTCTTTGATGAGCTCTACTGATATGTCTATGCCAGGGGCCTTCCCATTTTTTAGTCTTTTTATTGCCTCCTTCATCTCCATCATAGATGGTTCTTCGACTAATGGTTGTACGTTCTGGTTGTTTTCTGCCTTGTCTTCATTGTTGTAGGTATCTACCGTGTTGTTCAGCAGGTCTCTGAAGTATTTCCTCCAGTTCTCTAAATTTCCTTTATTCATAGTGATCAGTTTTCCATTCTCGTCCTTCATTATCACAGACTTAGCTCTGTACTCTTTTCTATAGCTATTCATTGTCCTGTAAAACTACTTACTATTGTTCTGGTTATAGTCCTCCTAGGCCTTCTCTATCGGTATATATATGAATGCTCTTTTCTCTCGCCTTATTATACTCTTCATTTGTCTCGTGGCTTTCCTGTATGTTATTTGGTTTTAAAGGTTTTTATTGTTCATCTTTGCTCTGTCTAGCTCTCTTCATACCCTGTACTGCTTTTCTACATGTTGCATTGATCCATGGGTTGCGCTTTATATTGATATTACTATTATCTCCTAGTAGCTCATGCGCTATCTCCCTCATAACTGTTTTCTTCCAGTTTGTGTTGATATCTTCATCTTCTTTTCTATTGTTGCCATTCTCTAATTCAACGAATCTATTTTTAAGCTTAATCTTAAACTGTTTATTCACCACCTACTCTTTTAGCCAACTCACATCTACTCTTCGGGGTCTTTTACTACTATTGTTGTTATTTATTTGTTTTGGTAATGATTGTTTCATCTTTATTAGCAAAAGAGAATGGTATGACCCTATCTCAGCCCCCCCTCATTGTCCTAAGATTTGTTATTGCCTTTTTACGTTTTTTCTCTATCAAAACAAGGTCTATTTGGTTCCTAGTTAATCCATCTGGTGAAGTCTATGTTGCTTTATGTATATCCTTATGGGGGAATGATGTACTTGCTATTTTCATGTTTCCAGCTGTGGCGAAGTTGATAAGCTTTATGCCATTATTTATTTCAGCTTGAAGGCTGAACATGCCTATATACACTCCTGGAAATGGAAAAAAGAACACATTGACACCGGTGTGTCAGACCCACCATACTTGCTCCGGACACTGCGAGAGGGCTGTACAAGCAATGATCACACGCACGGCACAGCGGACACACCAGGAACCGCGGTGTTGGCCGTCGAATGGCGCTAGCTGCGCAGCATTTGTGCACCGCCGCCGTCAGTGTCAGCCAGTTTGCCGTGGCATACGGAGCTCCATCGCAGTCTTTAACACTGGTAGCATGCCGCGACAGCGTGGACGTGAACCGTATGTGCAGTTGACGGACTTTGAGCGAGAGGTATAGTGGGTATGCGGGAGGCCAGGTGGACGTACCGCCGAATTGCTCAACACGTGGGGCGTGAGGTCTCCACAGTACATCGATGTTGTCGCCAGTGGTCGGCGGAAGGTGCACGTGCCCGTCGACCTGGGACCGGACCGCAGCGACGCACAGATGCACGCCAAGACCGTAGGATCCTACGCATTGCCGTAGGGGGCCGCACCGCCACTTCCCAGCAAATTAGGGACACTGTTGCTCCTGGGGTATCGGCGAGGACCATTCGCAATCATCTCCATGAAGCTGGGCTACGGTGCCGCACACCGTTAGGCCGTCTTCCGCTCACGCCCCAACATTGTGCAGCCCGCCTCCAGTGGTGTCGCGACAGGCGTGAATGGAGGGACGAATGGAGACGTGTCGTCTTCAGCGATGAGAGTCGCTTCTGCCTTGGTGCCAATGATGGTCGTATGCGTGTTTGGCGCCGTGCAGGTGAGCGCCACAATCAGGACTGCATACGACCGAGGCACACAGGGCCAACACCCGGCATCATGGTGTGGGGAGCGATCTCCTACACTGGCCGTACACCACTGGTGATCGTCGAGGGGACACTGAATAGTGCACGGTACATCCAAACCGTCATCGAACCCATCGTTCTACCATTCCTAGACCGGCAAGGGAACTTGCTGTTCCAACAGGACAATGCACGTCCGCATGCATGCCGTGCCACCCAACGTGCTCTAGAAGGTGTAAGTCAACTACCCTGGCCAGCAAGATCTCCGGATCTGTCCCCCACTGAGCATGTTTGGGACTGGATGAAGCGTCGTCTCACGCGGTCTGCACGTCCAGCACGAACGCTGGTCCAACTGAGGCGCCAGGTGGAAATGGCATGGCAAGCCGTTCCACAGGACTACATCCAGCATCTCTACGATCGTCTCCATGGGAGAATAGCAGCCTGCATTGCTGCGAAAGGTGGATATACACTGTACTAGTGCCGACATTGTGCATGCTCTGTTGCCTGTGTCAATGTGCCTGTGGTTCTGTCAGTGTGATCATGTGATGTATCTGACCCCAGGAATGTGTCAATAAAGTTTCCCCTTCCTGAGACAATGAATTCACGGTGTTCTTATTTCAATTTCCAGGAGTGTATAATTGCCGTTACTGTTCTTGTCTTATTTTGGCATTTAAGTCTCCCAGCATAGTTTTGATGTCGTACTTTCGTAATCTGGAGTTGGACACTTATTAATGAGATATTTCCATATTTGCCGTTGATTCTGATGTAACATTTTCTTTCATTGACATTTTCTAGTGTCATCACATTGGCCATTATTTTATTATGATCGCAAATCCTGTCCTAAATATATGGTGACCATGCTTGTTTCCGCTGTATGTTATCGTGTAGTTTTTCTCTCTGTGCATACCTTCTTCAAGCCGTCTTATCTCCTGCAGGGCTGTTATATCCCTCTTGTACTCTGTTAGTTCTTCATCAAGTATCTTTGTCTGTCTTGCAGCGTACAGTGTTTTTACGTTCCATGCACCTTTTCTTAGTACTTTAATCATAAGCTTAGGTCGTTTTTCGTTAGATCCATTCCAGTCCGAGGCTGGGTGTGAGAGTATAGGAACCCGTCATTTTTCACAATGTTGGATGGTTAGCCCAACGATTAACCCTCCCACTATATCCCGGGTTGTGACCAGCTAGAAGTCTGGTTTTGTTTCAATCGTTGTTGTGTTTTCAGCATACCTAATGAAAATAGCTAAACTTTCACCATCCTAATTATTTATTTTACTTATATTTTTTTAAGTTTTAAGTTTTAAACTGGTGTTTTACGTTTTACATTCTCGTTTTTTTTTTAGTTTGCTGTTTCACATATTTGTAATTTGTTGACTGAAACGAAGTAACTTATACAAAATCATTAAAACAGTGATAATCTGTAAATAAATGCTTAAAACATAATGTTTTGTTAACACGATGCAAATAAAATGAACGAAATTTTTTCACATAATGTACATTATGCAGAACACAATGTAAAACAATATTCATCACGATTTCTAGTTGTAGGTGGTCCTACAAATATCCTAATTTGTATCAGGCATGTTTCAGCACATTGGTAAGCCTTGGTGAAGAGAACTGATTCTGTACTAGCGACTGCAGCTGGAATATATTGTTTCGTAAGTGGAGATTGACACTATAATTATTCAACAGAACTAGATCTGAAAATTTCCTCACAAAGTTCTTCCAACATCGAAAGCTCTATAAGTTCCAGAGCTATATCGCTGCCGCCGAGCCCTTTTGGAAGCCCAGGTACAATGATCTAAGCCATTCATTCACAATGAGCGCATCAGAAATCTTACAGTAACATAGATTTTATTCGTCACTGGGAAAGAAAATATTTTCCAAATCTATTTTTACTTGGTCAGACGTTTGTTTAGCAGATTTAGATGCTGTCACGAGGAGATGTGGAACTTCCAAGAGAGATGCTGGAGGTACCTGTCCAGAGTCACCATTATTTTCTTTTAAAAAGGCGGTTGGTCGGTGTGAATAAACCGTTTTGAGCTTCACGAGGACTAGAAACTCCTTCATCAGGTGAGCTATGTTTTGCATTGTGTTCTCTGTCGTGCATATTATGTGAAGAAATTTGGTTAGTTTTATATACATGGTGTAAAACTTATGTTTTAAGTATTTCTTTACAGATTATTATTACTGTATTGATTTAGCGTCATAATAATAACTTACTCAGTTTTCGTTAACAAAATACACATATGGGAAACAGTAAATTAAAAACAGAAAAAACGTGAATGTAAGACGAAAATAACTGTTTAAAACGAAACAAATATAAGTAAAATAAATAACTAGGGTGTTGTGAATGTTTAGATAATTTAATAAGGTATATTGAAAATGCTTCAACAGCATGTTGTGTACAGCGTATTTTCCAAACATGGTATTTCAGAAAGCAACTTTATTACATACGGATGTATGTGGCTTGGAAGCTTCTTTAATTTATGTTGTAATAAATGTTTTCATTTTTTAAAATTAATCAATGGTAGGGGATATTATGCAAAATTTCAGATTATTAGAAGCGATGATTACACAGTTTTCAAGAACATTAACTACATATCAATTTTTAAACGCAAAACTTCTTTTCTATTTCATCGTTTCGAAGGTACTACCTCAAACCTAATGTGCGAAATTACCTTTTGGAGGATGCTTTACCCCTTGGAAGTCAAATTGTGCACAAACATAAAAAATACGTATCGTTTTATTTTGGCTGTGTATACAACCGCCAAGTTTCATCAAGATCTTTTATTGAAATTTGGAATGTTCCCTTGTCAGACATAAAACAGCTGTGGGACTATAGAAATAGCTTAAATTAATCACACGTCTACCTCCTCCATCCCTCATTACACTAGCCAACCTAGTGTAATAACAGTCACTTAAAACTGTAATAATTGTTACTACATCATATGTTATAGAAATAGACGATAATCGTAATATTGCCTCTATCCTGTAACTTTTAACCGCACATAATTACTACTGTTGAAATCCATTGATACATCAATATATATCCGCTTCGGAGCGGGTTTTTATCTGTTAAGTTTTACTGTGGATGTCCGCGGGTGTCGTCATTCGTGTACACCTTTAGCCCTGTAGCCGTCTAAATTCTGGTTTTCAGCCTTTTTACGAAATTATCTCCACGTTTCGATCGTAACGGCCAATGCTAGACTCAAGAAAGATGCCATGGTTTTTCGAGAATTTTAGAATCCGTATTGAAGAAGACAGTGTCACCGACCTGCTGCTGCCATCATATATTTGGTTTACGGATAAGAAGAACAAGATAGGAAAAACTGCGGCCGTACAGATGCGTGCAGATAGTAGTTTATCCCTTGGTCAGTACGCAAATGGAAAGGACAAAAGTTCACTGATATTTGTATGAAATACCCTCCGCCGCACACTGCAAAGTGGGTCGTATAAAATAGCTGTTGCAGAACGTTAGCAACGACATATTGACAACAACTCGGAATGTAACATGCAGATAGAAGGGAATCAGTGCAACAAATCATTCTCCACATGATAGCTGGATAACGGACAGATCTCTCTGTGGGATGCAGAAGACACCACACGTCTAAGCACAGATAGTTCCATGAGCGCAGCGACACCACCATTGAATGGAGAAAAATCTCCTTGACCGATGCGTCGTGGTACTTGTTGTGGCTTGGCAAGACAGCCAAGCCACTATGAGGAAGCCGAAACGCACGCGTTTAAGCTCATGCAGGCTGGCGTGAGGTCTGGAACAGGTAAAGTAATTGAGGCTAGCAAATAAAGTACTGTGGGGCGGCGGGTGGAATTATGTTGTTGTTGTAAAAATGTTCCTATTATTTATGCTGTTGTTTGCCGTTCTCAACACTGACTCTCTAACTACAATATTGGCAACCAGAAAGTGATTAGCAAAACGTGAAGCCTGTAATTAGAATACCTAGTGCCCACTTCGTCTGAGAATGTTAATGAACGAAAAAAAATTTAATTACAAAAAGGGAAGCAAGAGTACAGCTTAACTTCCTATGAAAAATTAAAATTGAAATGTAAGCATATAGAAATATTAAAAGAATACTGATTACCTACTTTAATTATTTAAATTGCGGGCATGCTCACTGCCTCTTGAGCAATATTATCCCTCAAAATTTAAGCAAAATCAATGAAACACTTTGGCATACACATTGCCTTAGACAAACAAACACATAAAAATATGTAAAATTATGAAAATCTTAAATCCATTAAATACATTTTTACATACACAAATTCAAAGAAAATAACAAATATTCAAGATACATAAACAGATGATTATATCTTAGCAGTATTTTCTAAACCTGAAAGAAAATTTCACAAATCATTTTTACACACGTGGTTGTAGCCGCTTTGGCTGGCGTTCTACACTTCTATTCACAAGGGTAGAGGAGGGGAAGTTGCTATGATGTGCGTCCTTCACGTTCACTCTAAATTACATGAAGAAAGGGGAGGGGTCACTGTGAGTAGTGTCCAAGTCACTCCACGCTTTCACGCAGTTACCAGGCTGCCATTATCTGGTTTGTCCTGTAGATCAAACAAAAAGAGTGCCTCAGACTCTGTTCACTTAATATCTATGGGTGGGTCACAATGAAATGGGGATATATACATTTTATCCTTCAATATTTTGCTGGAACAAAGTTAACAGAACTTTTTCAATATTACTCTCGTGGTTACTTAATTGTCATAAAATCGGTAAACAAATGGCTTAAAACGCCGTTAATGACGTACTAGAGAAAATTTATGCTCAAGGCATACAATCATGAATCCTAATTAATTTCAATTTATTATTTCTGGGCCGGAACACTGAACCAATGCTCGGTACATTCCTGACAAATCTGTATTTTATTCACTTAGCTGACTCATCTTTGATTACCTTATTCTTAGAGATAGTATGAGTATATTTGATTAGTGGTTGTTTTCTCAGCTTCATTGTACATGAGAGTATCTTTTGGTAATAGTACAATTTTGAGTGTTCAAAACACACTACGTTTAGTTGACTACTAAATCCATTTATTGGTCCTCTGCTGCTGTGTCAGTTGCAATTATGTACTTACTTCATCGAAGAGTATTTATGCTGTGCTATAAATAATGTTTTACGTCTGCCATTAGGTTACTCAAATAGGTTGCTAGTGTATGTACTTAATTAACACTCACTTTATTAACATTTAAAGCATAGGACAGCACATTTATTTCATATCTGTAGTGTATTGCAGCTGATTAGTTTGCTCACGTGGCAATCCATTTCCACTCGATTGGACGCTGAAACCACAGGTAGTCTCTCTCGACCTACCACTAAAATGCATTAAGTAATTATGGCCAAGCGTAATGCTAAATTCCTTAAACCTATAGGACACCATGAGCTGCTCTGCCTCATCTAACATAAGGGTACCTATGGTCGCATTCACGCCTCCAACTCATAACCTCAATACATGTAGGTGTGTCCTGTCACACACTACACCAAAATAATGGCCAGCTCCAACCTTATAAATACTTCAGGGACGTGTCCTTCACGTCTCAACCACAAACACTGCTCAATTCTATTACACTGCCATTCCTTGCTACACAAGGTGAGTTTATTCTTACAAATTATCGGCATATTTTTCATAACACTAAGCACTCTCTCTTACTATTTATTAATTAGCTCTAATGCATACACTAGGTTTACTGCAACTTCAGATCCTGCTTATACACGAACTTGTATATCTTTTTTAAATTACAGTTGGTGGACCATTTCCAATAAAACAACAACTTTCTACTTATAATATTACCAGGGTTCTATACATACTTGTTACTCAAATACATTTGTACCTTAATTACATCATACTCCTCTGTTGTTTATGTCGTAGTTAGATTTGTCACATTAGGTAATTTTTTTTTTCACTACTCGGTGGATAGAATGGTTACAGAACTCATGGCTTGATAACCATGACGGAAAATTTTTGTATTGCAAAGAAGGAGTCGACACTTTGGTGGATAGGAAAGATGAAGATTGAGTGAGACCTGAAATGAGAAGAAGGTCTCACACAGCTGGGCCTGCACAGCTGCCACACTGTGTTGAGGTTACAGAACAACCTCCTACCTACAGCATTCGCTGGTTTCAGAAAATTTTCGTATTGGAAAGAAGGGGTCGAAATTTTTGTGGATAGGAAAGATGAAGAGTGAGTGAGACCTGAAAAGGAAAGAAGATCTCACACAGATGGGACTGCACAGCTGCCACACTGTGTAGAGGTTACAGAACAACCTCCTCCCTACAGAGTTCATTCATAACCTTTGACCACGCCTCGTCGATCCGAAAATACCTTATGATGACTTTTTAAAACCTGTCTCAGTTCTTCCTTCTGATTAGCTGAAATTTTATCGATTTCCTGCAATTTAGCTTCTATTTTGTTCAAAATAATTGCTTCTTCTTCTTCTTCTACGTTTAGCTTACTTGTACTAAGATTAACACCTTCGTCCCAATATCTCCTATTTTTCAGAACTCGTATAGGCAGCTCCCAAGTTTCATCATTAGTTACTACATGTTTATCAATAAAAGGTACTGTAATTACTCCGGTTATTGGCAAGACCATTTTTAACTGGCTTCTTTCAAAGTCAACAACACTCTGGTATTTTGACAAGAAATCTATGCCAATTAAAACCTCAATACTGAGATTGTTTACAATTAAACATGGATGATCAATTAAATTACCATTAATGTTAAAGGGCAGCAAAGCTTCTTGCTTTACCGTTTTTGACACCTTGCCAGTAGCACCAATTATTCTTAGTCCAGATACCCTCATTACTGTAAGCTTGTCTTTACCAGGTAATGCAGCAAAGGAGGACTGAGATATCACACTCACCTCACTTCCACTGTCTAAGAGACAACGTACATTGATACCCAACATATTCACTATTATTATAGGGTGGCTTATTCTAGAGTGTACAGGTGGTTCCTCAAACTAATCCAATAGCTCCTTTTGGATTTGTCTCCAACTAAAGTGATCGACATCTGTCTTCATTACATTTAGGTCAAAGTGTGTAAGGGTTTCCTGAATTACATTTTCAGCTGCCTTTTCCAGTCGGTCTATTAATTTCAAATCGAAACTCACGACTTCATTACATTTAGTTTGCTGAACATGACCCAAATTACTGTAGTCTGAGCGATTCTGCGCCTCCAGACCGGGCATAACACTACTTACAGCTAAACCACTTTCTCTATTATCGTCGGGTTCCTTCTCAAGTGACAACTGGTCACAGCTACTGGGTTCATCGACCCCCAACAGGCTACCCTCTACATTCTCACTTACCTCCTGCCCTAAATCTATTAGTACAGTATCAACATCCTGCACAGGCACTTTAGATAAGAGCACATCATCCTCATCGTAAATATAAGCATGAATTTCTTCTGCTTCTTCACCTGACAATTCAGTATTTTGTAGCTCTTCCCTACCATTACACTGCTGCGCCTTCTCTTTCTCTTCCCACTTAGAAAGCGTCTCTAACACGGTGTCTATCAAATACTGTGAGTGATCTAATATTTCTGCTATATTCTTAGATGCTACCGACACTTCATCCACATGTTCAGTTTGAGTATTCTGATCTGTCTTACCAATTACTGTAACTACTGACTTAGGAAATGTAACCACCTGGTGAGCGCCAGTATCCTCATCGACGGGAACTAGTTTTCCTGCCTCTGCCTACTACTGTTTCCTTTATTTATATTATAGTTCACTTGCACAGCATTGCTTTCCGTACTGTTGTTTACCTGCATAATTTTGTTTGGGACAAAATTATTATAATTGGGATGTCATTGTTGGTTCTGATGATTATTTCTCCAATTCCAACCTCACTTAGGATGGCGAACACCTACTGTTCTGATGTTTACGCTGCCATTCTGCTCGTTCTTAAAATTACTCTATTGTTCTTAGCATTTCTGTTATTACGTGCTTGCTCCTCATTGGCAGCAACACGTTCTACACGTTCCAGATACTCAATGAAACGATCCAGATTGTCTCTAGGGGTAGATATAATTCTAGTTTGCCAATACCATGGCAGTTTGGCTTCAAGACCTAGTATTATCATTTCAGGTTTTAGCTTTTCGGCCAAATGTGACAAACGTGAGATCCATGACCTAGCAAACTCTTTAATGGATTCCTTGCCAGCGTTGAAGCGTTTTCCACTCCAAAATTCTCTCAACACTTCATTTTGCTTATTACTAAACCAATACTCATTAATGAAAGCTGTTGTAAATTCCGCTAATGTTTTACACTTCAACATAACATCAACTGACCACCTGCTAAATGGCTTCTAATAAATGAGATTTTCTCTCGTTCAGACCAAGTTGGTGGAATCACATCTTCAAAATCGTTCCAGAAATCTAGCGGGTGGATATTTTTAGCCGGCCGCGGTGGTCTAGCGGTTCTAGGCGCTCAGTTCGGAATCGCGGGACTGCTACGGTCGCAGGTTCGAATTCTGCGTCGGGCATGGATGTGTGTGATGTCTTTAGGTTAGTTAGGTTTAAGTAGTTCTGAGTTCTAGGGGACTGATGACCACAGATGTTAAGTCCCATAGTGCTCAGAGCCATTTGATATTTTTTTCTGGATCGAACCGCAAGAACTGCCGACACCCGATAAAAGCGGCGTTTGCAGCTACAACTTGTTGTATATTACCATTACCAGAAGTTACTGAAGCTACTTTACTCTCAATGTTAGCAACGTTAGTACTAATATTTTCTACTCTCATTTCAACATTATCTACTCTTTGCACAATATGAGTACTATCAGTTTTGATTGCGTCTACTTCTGCTTGACATATGTTTACTTTTATATTAACATCTTTAAACCTATCTGGGTACAGTTCAGATTCCGCCTCGATCTTTTCTGTTAACTTGTGCTCCAACTTCGCATCTTCCATTTGGAAGTTTTGCGAACCTCAGCAACTTCGGATTTAACTGTTTTATACATTTCAGAAAATTGTTGAGCAACCTTTTTCTTAATATCCTCATGATTGTAATCAATTCAAACTGTCCAGATCCTCTTTCAACTTATTGCAACCAGCCTTGAAGGTATCGTCCATTACCTCCAATCGTTTATTAAAATTGGTTTGGCTGGCCACAATCCTGTTATTTACCTCAATTATATCAGATTTTAACTCAGCTGTCATTCTAGCATTACTGGCAGCTATTGCTTGTAATATTACATTTAAATCCAAAGCTTTAGTATCTCTGGGTTGCTCACTAGCTGGCTTTTTATCACACTCAGGTGATGAAAAACTAGCTCCAATACCAGAATCATCAGAACTAAATGAAACTTCTGATTGATCAGTCATATCTAACTTATCCTTTTTAAACTGTTTCGTTTTGAGCTCACCAGGTAAACTATCATCTGATAAATTAACAATTTCTTATTTCTGTTTTACTACAGGGGTCTCTATTATTGAATCATTGCCCCTTCTCACAATACTATCAGGTGACAATAGTTCATATTTCACTTTAACATTACTACTTTCATGCATATTCAGACTTGAACTGTTGTCTGGATTTACAGTTCCTTCAACAGACATAGGTTCTAATTCAAGTTTAACCTCAGTTTCTTCTGTCAGTTCCATTTCTGACAGTCTTTTAGTGCAGATTAGTAAAATTTTTAACAGCTTTTCACTTAACTTAGTTCCTTCTGCACGACGTATGGCGTTGCCGGCGCGGCGTACCAGGATTACTGATGCGACGCAGCGCGTTGAACTGCAAATGGCACTCCGACGGCTGTTGTGTGTTTGCGTGGCTCGCAACTGCAGGCGCGGCTCCGGCTGCTCCGGCGGACGACTGCAATGAGTCGAAACTGGCTTCTCGCGATGCCGGCAGCGACGCTATACTCAGTGCCAGCTCCGTCAATCCAGATGCGTTGTTAATCCAATTGCGTCGTCCACATGCGCGCATAACACTATCACTGTTCAATTACTCAGTTGCGTGTCGCATTTCACTTCCGAATCCGAATATTTAAAAATCACTTTCACTTCTACTCAGTTTGTTTCCTTTCCCAGCCGATGCACCATTTGTGGGGTGGCGGGTGGAATTATTTACTGTTGTATAAATGTTTGAATGTTGAAACATTAATTGTTATGTAAGTGTACCTGTTATTTATGCTTTTGTTTGCCGTTCTCAACACTGGCTCTCTAACTACAATATTGGCAACCAGAAAGTGATTAGCAAAACGCGAAGCCTGTAATTAGAATTCCTAGTGCCCACTTCATCTGAGAAATACACTAATAACTACAGCTTATAGCTCTGAGGAATTAGGAGATTGTCTGGGATTTATAATCAAAAACGATCGTGAAAAAAAAACTTTCTCTATATTCTGAAAGTCACAGATGAAAAAAAGAATCCACACAATCTAACTAACAGAGCAGTTCAGAGTCTAATGCGCTGATGCCACTATAACTGTCCCAATTAAATATTTAAATGAGTGCTCGCCATAATTTGATGATAATGTTTCATCAAACGCCACGCTAAATAATGGTAGAATGTCTGTCCCGCGGTGGCACGTGAAAATACGACATACGCAAACTGAAGATATATCATTAAAGTCATCCCAGAATTAACACTTCTCTCGAAAATGATTTCATGGTTATGCATATTCCGAGTAACTTAATACGGCATCCGAGGCTGTTTGTAGCAATGATACCGACGCGACGCGACTCCCGACACAGATGGCGTGCTATTCAGCGTCTGGAGAGAACTGGGGCCTTGCTTCCTCACGCAGCATTCTTATATATAAACCCGCGGTGCGGACGGCTAAGGGAACGCCTGATCAAATCAGCTCTCCCGACTAGCCGCTGGGCTAGTAATGCACCACATTAAGTTACCGAATAAATCATAGCTTCTTTTGCTGATGGCCGATGAAGCTCTTAATTTAAATGTGCGTTCAGCACACAGGTAAGTAATCATAATAAAAGTTTGACGTGGCTAAGTTAAATATTTTGGGCGAGAGAATTAATTTAATTACACTGCATGCAGTAGACGAGCTCTGAACTTGCCCTTTGGAGATACGCTATCGCTATAGTTTTATAGTTATTCAAATGAAACTTCTCACATCTTTATGGTTATAGCGGATCTCCATTCTACTTAAATATAAACATCCTAGCCTTATTTATTAGCCTACTTAATCTATCTTGCTTCCTTAATTTTTAAGACAAAAACCAGAATATCATGAATTTCAACTAAAATCTTAATTTGTGAGATCCAGAGGACTGTTTTTATTAAATTATTATTGAAAAGGAATCTAAGTATAAATTTTTAAGTCTGTAGCTCTTTTCTGTTGCGCCAATGATTTTTACAGAAAAAGTCCAAATTTCGAAAATGGTTAAAGTTATTGAACTGACATTCAACACATGTTGATTTAGTAATACTCCTGACATGCTAGAAACATTTTAGGTTATTTATTTGATTTTTAAAGTATTGCTCAACCTTCATGACGTCAGAGCTAGTTACCGCGGACTGGCTGGCACACAATGGAAAGACTCCTGTGAATTTACTACGGCGTGAGTAGGCTGCTTCCCTACAGTACGTGGCTGCTGGAATACTTAACTTTAATCCATAATTTGTGAACATCGGTCTGATGGTACATGCATCACAAGATAAATAGCAAATGATAATGGCGCCTTGCTAGGTCGTAGCAAATGACGTAGCTGAAGGCTATGCTAACTATCGTCTTGGCAAATGAGAGCGTAATTTGTCAGTGAACCATCGCTAGCAAAGTCGGCTGTACAACTGGGGCGAGTGCTAGGAAGTCTCTCTAGACCTGCCGTGTGGCGGCGCTCGGTCTGCAATCACATAGTGGCGACACGCGGGTCCGACGTATACTAACGGGCCGTGGCCGATTTAAAGGCTACCACCTAGCAAGTATGGTGCTGGCGGTGACACCACAGTACTAATTTACGGGATATAGGTACGTCTAAAGCTACATGAGGCGATACGTCTTGACAGCCAAGAAGGCAATTCTGATGGCGGCGTTCCTCAGTGCTATTTGTTGGCGTGGGCTAAAATGGGGCCATCGTTCTTCACTGGTGAGCGCTACACTATCTACTGTATGATAAAGTACACCCGTTTGTTCAGCTAACACGCACTGTAGGCCACGCGTTTCTTCAGTGAGATAATGCACCACCCCATAGTACCACACTACGGACATGAGGCCGTTTGTGTGGCCTCTGAAGTTATTTGACTGCCATCATACTTATCACACCGTTTACGAGATAGAGCGAGTAGGCACGCCTTGAATTCATCTGCGACCGAAACCCATGAGTTTCAAAGGACAGTTGGCCAGTCAGAGATCACAATGACTACAGCAATGCTTTCAGTGTCAGTTGCCGCCATTCGTAGCCGTAGTCATCACGACGGAAAGGGGTACTTAGCTCATTTGGTATATGTCTAGTTCGGTTGTTCATGAATAATATTCTTATTTGTCTCCTAACCATGTCAGGCTAATGCCTTGATTTAAGGGGGAACGTTCACGAAACTGATCGAAAATGTCAATTTTCCAATTTATTTTTCATTTATTTGTACGACTCATGGACAATAAGTTCCCGAAGTTTCAGTGATTAAATTGCATCCGAAATGCCTGAAAAATAATTAAATGTGTGACGCGACCTTCCTGTTACGCCCACTTTTTGAAGCAACATTTCAGTATTAGCTCGGTTAACTACGATTCCATGGATTACTTTCACGCAAATTTGCACATGATACATCTGCAAGGCTGTGATATATACTCTTTGATTTCATAGAGTATCTGTGACAAACCAGCTGCATTGTTTATGAAGAAGCAATTCTTGTTTTGCCACATTTCATGTCATACAGTTGTCAGAATTGCAACTTGTGATGCAGTTCTTGTAATTAATGATGGGAACGTGGGGAGGATTAAGTTATTAGAGGGAATGGGCTTTGAGATAGGAAATTTCGCTCAAGACATCTTGAGAAACATATTTACAGCGCATCTCTGCAGCTGAAAAGTCAGTTGGAGACCTAGTAACGAAAAGAAGGCAGAAGCCAAGAAACTGGAGGAGAAGCCTTGATGGGAAAAAGGATCCTCAGTACAAATCTGGGACCTTCTGAAGGGGTGACATTAATAAAATACGTTCCCTTGAACTTTAAATTGCATTTCCTGAAAAATTTTGATTTTTGAATTTTATGTACCTTTTTCTCAGACTCTGTGGAGTCATTATGAAATTTTGTACACTTATTTTTATAAACGCAGTAGGTGTTCTCTCAAGATTAAACTTTGAAATGTTGAAATATGGGGTAAAGTTCTTGGAATTTTGCACGACTTGTATATTATAGTTATAGAATCGTAATTAAAAATTTATTAAAATTATCCTATTTGATATATTCAAAAAGCTTCATGAGAGAAGCATACTATATGCAAAGAGATTAAACAGAGGTAGCTTTGTAGAAATCTCTTGAATAGTTTCTGAGAAAAGGTACATACATTATTTCTTGAAAATTAAATTTTTAAATTCCATAAAAAATACAAGGAACAATAAATGTGTTAATTTCATGTGAAGTAGGGTACAAAATTTCATTGCTATATCTTCAAAACTGTGTATTTGGTGCATCTTTTAAACAGTGTGTGTTTTTCATTAATGTATTCCCTTAAGAAGTGGACATAAACTGATACTGTCACTTTATGGCTGATCCTCTGACGAAGAGCAGAGAACCACATTTATGTTGCCGTGACTTCTCCAAATCAGTTCCATCTCAAATATAACCTTCTCTGTCAGAGCGTATATGAAGACCCTGACATCTGTGAGATGTTACATTCAGTCTTGCTTCCTAAAGATGACGTATGATCTCAGATCGAAGTAATTCCCTCTCACCCCTCCTGTGATAGGTCAAAAATCTCGGTGAATAACACCGGTTATGCAAGTAGTGATGATATGACAACTCACAACTCAAGTGCCTGGCTCAGTGTCTTTGCTGCAGGTGAGCTGTTTACCGATCTCTGTAAGAAGAAACGTTTTAGAACTCCAGTAAATGGGGAACGGGAGCTGTAGATAAATGAAGGAAAGAGTGAGGTAGGTGACCTTCGCAGAGGATTTAAATGCAAATACTAGTGATGTTTACGGCTTAGGATATTCAGAAGGTTTTAATCAACAAACTGAATGGATTCCCATCGTATTCACTCATGGCCATGATAATTATATGTGCTTGCCCCACTTTGTCTTACAAAAAGGGTAGCGTTGGTTTACTGGTCTAACTGAGAAGAAGTACCTGTGATGTCGTCAGTCATACGACCACACCGCCGCCTGAGAGATCGATCCGCCGGATGCGATTCTCTCGATAAACGGAACAGAAGAACGGCTGTGTTAGCCAAAGAGTACACAGCCAGTCGCAGTACTTATGCTCGGCGCGAGGCGCCGCTAGGCCACATCATGTGCAGCAGAAGAATAGTGCAGTTGTGCCAGTCTACAGTTCGTAGCCGCCCTCAGTGGTCAGCCAGCGCCGATGTTAGTCATCGTCTGCAGCTCAGTCATTTCTGCCATCAAGTCTTTGTAGCTCCGTGGATTCGACATTCAAGATTACGAGAGATTAATTCGTCACTGGAAGATTTGTGACTTGTAAATTATGTCGTTCTATAGACGCTTAGTCTAGTCGCATCTTCTATAATTGTCAATCAACTAATCTTCGACTACAGCAAAATTAAGTAATAAATACCTTCTTATTTTGTGCTCCTAATTAATTGTGTTTTCCTGTTGTAGCTACTAAGCAGTCTTGGCATAGTAGAACCCACGTTTCCACCTCCTTGGCTACCTCATATTCGGCACCACATGTTGATGACTCGATTATGGTGGAAGATCGATAGCCATCAGTACCGAATGATGTCATTCCTTGGGCACTTCACGCAAGTAAGTAAATTTTCGATACCTGTATGAACTCGGTACTGAGCGGTGAGTCCCGAGTCTGACCACGCCTCGGTGAACGGAGGAGTGAGTACAGAAGTGATATGCGTGAGTGTATCTGTGCTACTTACCTGGAACTGCCGCGCACACTCACGCAGTACGAGCGCTTCATGTTGAAAGCTCTGCAGACTGAACAGCCAACAGCTACAATGTAGACCGCACTGCAGATTATTTGCTCATAGTCACTGGCATAGCAAGCCTTCCAATAATCGAGTATATGCTGCCATGGTCGACAATTTATCAGTATTTTTCACTCTACACATACAATCGTCCTCAGTTATACGAGAGTCTACAGTAGCAACGAAATATAATGACATTTTCATTCATATATCAGCTACTATATAGAAATTGTGTGCCACTGAGCTTTTTAATTAGCTGTTCTTATCCAACTCCGGGGGTCGTCGTTAGGTAGCACACATCTAACGAATACGTTGAACACAGCCGTATTCTTTTGTGACTAGGAGCTGTTTCATAAACAAAATTTATTTGAACGTTTGGCATATAATAACGACAGATTATACAATAAATATGATACTTTTTAGTTAGCTATGTTTTTTCAGGTCTATGAGTCCTTGTTAGGTACTGCACAACTAAAAATACGTTGAAAATAACTTTAATATTTTGTGACTAGTATCTGTTGCGGGAACACAATTTCATTCGGTTTGTTGGCATATAGTAACGTAAGATTATACAACAAATATGACACTTTTAAAGATAGTACAATACTCAATACAATTTGCATTTCTGAATGTAGCAGCAAAAATATGGTTAAAGGGTTCAGTTGAAGAAGAAAAAATATGTTAAAAATGTCATTCCCTAGGACTTAAGGCCATTAGAAATAGCATCAACATCCCTCACTGATATTAAGGTAATTATAAATATACTGAAAACAAGAGCTCATGTAGTGCTGATGGAGTCTCTAACAGAGTTTGAAGTGTTCTAATTTAATATGCGGAGTCTTCGGCGATACATGTAATGCTTCGCTGGCACAGGGAATTTTTCCAGACAGATTGAAATACGCAATTGTCAAATCTCTTCATAAGAAAGGGGACAAGAGTGACTTAAATAATTACAGATCAATCACATTGCTGACTTCATTTTCTAAAATATTCGAAAAAGTAATGTGTTCAAGAGTAGTCTCACATTTAAGTGAAAATAATTTACTCAGCATGTCACAGCTCGGATTCCGGAAGGGTTACTCGACTGAAAATGCTATCTACACATTATCCCATCAAATAGTACAAGCCCTAAATAACAAATTATCGACAGTTAATATTTTTGTGATCTCTCCAAGGCATTTCACTGTGTGGATCATGTCACACTCTTAGAAACACTCAGGTTTTATGGAATTGAAGGCTATACACACAGTTGGTTTGTATCATACTTAATGAACAGAAAGCAAAAAGTTGTGCTGAATAGCAAAAATAATGTTCGGAGGGTGGTAAATTCTAGTGAATGGGGAGTTATTACATAGGGAGTCCCACAGGGTTAAATTTTAGGTTCCTTATTCATGTGAATGACCTCCCACCTAACGTTCAGCAAGCGAAGTAGTACTTTTTGCAGATGACACGAGTACTATAATAAATTCCATTCCAGAAAAAGCCGCTGAAGATATTGTTAAGGATGTCTTTCAAAGAATTATAAAGTGGTTCTCAGAAAATGGACTCTCCCTTAATTTTGGAAAGACTCACTATATCCAGTTCGGTGCACCGAATAGAGTCATACCGAAAACTGATGTAGCATATGAACCGGGCTCAGTTAACAGGGTATATTTCTCCAAATTTTTGAGTGTTCACATTGATGACAATTTGAACTGGAGGAAGCATATTACTGAGCATCTCAAATAACTAAGTTCCACTTCTCTCGCTCTTCGTATAATCGCTAGTCTTGGTAATAAACATATCAGACTCCTAACGTACTTTGCATATTTCCACTCAATAATGTCTTAAGGAATAGTTTTCTGGGATAACTCATCACTCAGGCATAAAATATTGATTGCACAGAAGAGAGCAGTGAGAATACACTACTGGCCATTAAAACTGCTATACCACGAAGATGACGTGCTACAGACGCGAAATTTAACCGACAGGAAGAAGATGCTATGATATGCAAATGATTAGCTTTATCGCGACATTGCTGCTCACGTTGGTCGAGATCCAATGACTATTAGCAGAATATGGAATCGGTGGGTTCAGGAGGCTAATACGGAACGCTGGATCCCAACGGCCTCTTATCACTAGCAGTCGAGATGACAGTCATCTTATCCGCATGGCTGTAACGGATGTTGCAGCCACGTCTCGATCCCTCAGTCAACAGCTGGGGACGTTTGTAAGACAACAACCATTTCACGAACAGTTCGATGACGTTTGGAGTAGCATGGACTATCAGCTCGGAGACCATGGCTGCGGTTACCCTTGACGCTGCATCACAGACAGGAGCGCCCGCGATGGTGTACTCAACAACGGACATGGGTGCACGAATGGCAAAACGTCATTTTTTCGGATGAATCCAAGTTCTGTTTGCAGCATCATCATGCTGTAAACAGCTATGTTTGGCGACATCGCGGTGAACGCTCATTCGAAGCGTGTATTCGTCATCGCCATACTGGCGCATCACCCGGCGTGATGGTATGGGGTGTCATTGGTTGCACGTCCCGGTCACCTCTTGTTCGCATTGACGGCACTTTGAACAGTGGACGTTACATTTCAGATGTGTTACGACCGTGGCTCTACCCTTCATTCGATCCTTGTGAAACCCTACATTTCAGCAGGATAATGCACGACCGCATGTTGCAGATACTGTACGGGCCTTTCTGGATATAGGAAATGTTCAACTGCTGCCCTGGCCAGCACATTCTCCAGATATCTCACCACTTGAAAACGTCTGGTTAATGGTGGCCGAGCAACTGGCTCGTCACAATACGCCAGTCACTACTCTTGATGAACTGTGGTATCGTGTTGAAGCTGCATGGGCAGCTGTACCTGCACGTGGCATCCAAGCTCTGTTTGACTCATTGCCCAGGCGTATCAAGGCCGTTATTACGGCCAGAGGCGGTTGTTCTGGGTACTGATTTCTCAGGATCTATGCACTCGAATTGCGTAAATATGTAATCACATGTCAGTTGCAGTACAATATATTTGTGCAATGGATACCCGTTTATCACCTGCATTTCTTCTTGGTGTAGCAATTTTAATGGCCAGTAGTGTACATACGAAATGAATGTGCGCACGTGGGAAAATCAATGGGCCAAATTTTCCTTCCATACCTCTGGATCTATTTAAACTACTTTGGTGCACTTAATACTTACTATCTGGAAAGAAATACTGTGAGAGTCAGAACCAGCAACGTTGAGGTTAATACCTTGAAGAGAGAAGGGTGGAAGAAGAAATAGACAGAGGGGGGGGGGGAAGGGTATGTACACAGATAGGTCGGAAAGGAGGAGATGGACAAAGAGGACGAAGGGGAAGAGAACAGTAAAACTAAGAGGTAGAGGTGCATGGAGATGGAGGAGAGGAGGAGACTGATAGAGGCAGTAGGAGGAAGAGATGGACAGGTAGTGGGAAGAGGAGGGGATGGACAGTGAGAGAGGGAGGAGGAAGTGAACAGAGACTCAGGAACGAAGGAGATGGACAGACAGGGATATAGGAGGAGATAGAGAGAAAAGGCAGATGGAAATGAACAGCGAGAGGGGCACGAGGAGGTGATTGATAGGGAAAAGGGTGACGAGGATATGTGCAGGGAGAGAGAGAGAGAGAGAGAGAGAGAGAGAGAGAGAGAGATGGAGAGAGATGGAGAGAGAGAGTGAGGGACGAGTAGGTGGACTGAGAGGGGAGAGAAGGAGATGTACAGAGAAAGGAAAGAAGAGAAGGTGGACAGGAAGAGGAGAGAGGGGGGAATGACAAGAGGACGGGGGAGGTGGAGATGGGCTCATAGAAGACTGAATTAATACCCAGGAAATGATGGGTACTTAGCTAGTATGTTTATAAAGGTCTACGTCCCGTCATTCTTCAGCAGCTAGTTTCCATGAAACATTCGTGAGACACATCCTGATAAGCTGTTCTCTATGTTAGTGACGCTATTATTTCTTAATATATAGTTGTTGGGATAGAATTCTACTCATTCGCAGATGTGGATGAAATGGATAGTAGCTAGTGAAAACGAAGTTGCGAGTCGGTCGTAGACTCGTGTGGAATTTTTAGCTAATAGCCAGCAGCTGTTACCAGAAATGCAGCTACGAGTCCTGGCACAACACACATTTTAACACTGAAAGTAGTTATAATAGCAAGTACGAACTAGTCAATTATTAATCAAACTAAATTAATACTGCCACGAGTTGCCAAGTGAAATACGAGTAAGTATGGAAGTTGTTACCAAATGAAATATAAAAAATAATCAATTTAAAAGTTTAATACATGTAAAATATATAGTTTGATTACGGTTTAGTGTAAATAAGTCATTCATTGAAGGGACAACCAATGTAAAGCACGTGTCTGTGCTGTCTATGAAAACTTAATAAAGAAGAATAACTGAGAAAGTATAAACGTAACTGGCTTCAATAGTATTTCTACTTATACGTCTGCAAAAAAAAAAGAGCTCTCCATCCAGTCCTGTCAGGCGCAACGGATGTCGACCGGCCGCCGTGTCATCCTCCGTCTTGCGGCGTCATGTGGCTGCTGTATGGAGCAGCACGTGGTCAGCACACTGCTCGTTAAAACAGTTTTGGCGACTTTCCAGACCGTCGAGCTACTACTTCTTGTTCAAGTAGCTTCTCAACTGACATCATGGTCCTGAGTGCAACCTACGTCCTATATATACAAGGTATTAGGGGCATAAGTGCCGATTTACGATCTTTGGTACCGTGACAGGAGCCAAAGAAAATGGTACACCTGCCTAATAGCGTGTAGTGCCCTCGCGAGCACGCAGAAGTGCCTCAACACGACGTGGCATGGATTCGACTAATGTCTGAAGTAGTGCTGGAGGGAACTGACACCATGAATCCTGCAGGGCTGTCCATAAATTCGTAAGAGCACGAGGGGGTGGATATCTCTTCTGGACAGCACGTTGCAAGGCATCCCTGATATGCTCAATAATGTTCATGTCTGGGGAGTTTGGTGGCCAGTGGAAGTGTTTAAACTCGGAAGAGTGTTCCTGGAGCCACTCTGTAGCAATTCTGGACCTGTGGAGTGTCGCATTGTACTGCTGGAATTGTCGGAATGCACAATGGACATGAATGGATGCAGGTGATCAGACAGGACGCTTACGTACGTGTCACCTGTCAGAGCCGTACCTACACGTATCAGGGGTCCCATATCACTCCAACTGCACAAGCCCCGCACCATTACAGAGTCTCCACCAGCTTGAACAGTCCCCTGCTGATATGGAGGGTTCATGGATTCATGAGGTTATTTACATACCAGTACACGTCCATCCTCTCGATACAATTTGAAACGAGACTCGTCCGACCAGGCAACATGTTTCCAGTCATCAACAGGTCAATGTCGGTGTTGTCGGGCCCAGGCCAGGCATAAAGCTTCGTATCGTGCAGCCATCAAGGGTACACGAGTGGGCCTTCGGCTCCGAAAGCCCATATCGATGATGTTTCGTTGAAAGCTTCGCACGCTGACACTTCTTGATGTCCCAACGTTCAAATCTGCGGCAGTTTGCGGAAGGGTTGCACTTCTGTTACGTTAAACGTTCCTCTCCAGTCGACGTTGGTCCCGTTCTTGCAGGATTTTTTTGCGGCTGCGGCGATGTCTGATTTCTGATACTCACAGTACACTCGTGAAATGGCTGTACGGGAAAATCCTCACTTCATCGCTACCTCGGAGATGCTGTGTCCCATAGCTCGAGCTATGTAACACCAAGTTCAAACTCTCTTAAATATTGATTACCCGTCATTGTAGCAGTAGTAACCTATCTAACAACTGTGCCAACCACTTGTCATCTCATATAGGCATTGCCGACCGCAGCCCCGTATTCTGCCCGTTTACATATCTCTGTATTTGAATACGCATGCCTATACCAGTTTCTTTGTCGGTTCAGTGCATACACCCACTTCATTGGGTTACTTGTTTTTCCTCTGCGTCTAACAATCTTGCCACAAACACATCACATAATTCACTGTCTGATGTTTTCCTCACAGTCGGAATTGCAACATTAAGTGGGCTACGCCTGTCAGTATACATTCGCCGTTTTGTGTTCATGCGCCCACACTTCAACACACAACTTGCTGTCCAGGGAAACGTAAGCATTAATTCTTTGCTCTTGCTACATGTACTTAGAGGTACTTACCAACCTAAAAACGTAGTATTCCTAATAGCTGTAATTATTAGTTCGCAAATGAAACTAATACTTATGTAATGTTGTTCAGCACATTGTCCTCAGTCACCATTAAACATTTCTGTACTTATAGCACTAACACCCTGTATACGCAGGGATTCCCGAAAGTTTTGTCCAGCCAGCTTATTGGCACGTTTGGGTACCCGTGCCAAGTGATTTTACGTGTGCGCAGAAAATAAGACGGTGATGTAAGAAGATAATACCGCGGATGTCAGTAAATTTTGGCAGCAAGCCGCTCTGTTGGAGAGTTATTTCATCCGTCTCCTGGAGGGAGACTTTGCACTGATGTATGATTACGCGACTGGCGTGGAGATATGCTGCGTGCCGTTGGTAGGATGGAAATTTTTGGAGAATTTTTCCGAGGTTCGAGTTTCAGCACGAGCGCCCTGTTGCGGACGTGTAGATTTGCAACGCCGAGCACAGGGTTCACTTACGACCCGCAGTTGTCTGTGGTGAGCATCTTCGCAGTTCCAGCACATAGGTTATTTTCCGAGGTGCTTTGCACCCTCTACAGCGTCTCCTTCCGACTTGTAGCAGCAGTTGTTCAGTTGATGCATATAGCATAGTCTTACAGTTTAGGGATTCACAGTCCCTGTTACTTAAGATAGAACGAGTCAGGTAACGTTTTTTATACTCAAAGCGGGAGGCGTCGCGAAGAAAATTCCAGCTCTTCACGCCAACTTTACCAGCCAACTATTACTGCTTATGTAATTGTGGTTTATAGGCGTTTTAATTGGATCTGTTTTTGGTTTTTTGTTAAATTTGTGATAAGTTCCTATGGGACCAAACTGCTGAGGTCATCGGTCCCTAGGTTTACACACTACTTAATCTAACTTAAACTAACTTACGCCAAGGACAACATACACACACACCCATGTCCGAACACCTCCGTCGCGCGGAGGGGGGAGCTGCGGACACCGTGGCAAGGCGCCAGGCGCCTGATGAGATCGCGTGGCTGCCCCGCGCCGCTGTTTTTTGCATTACGCCATGCACGTTTCTTTCGCAATAAATCCATCGTTTTTAATTAATAACCTTTCTCATTTCAATAGAGCATCCACCTTTTTCACTTGGTAACTTTTTATTTTTTTCTGTGGGTTATTTGCCAGTTCAGGGTTCACTACAACGGCCAAACATAATTATGCGTTCAGATAGCCCCTTTCGTATATGTCAATGGTGTGTCTTAATGGTGGTTCTATGTCAGGGGTGATACCAGTGCAGTTTCCACATTACAATACGTCCGTGACATCTTTTAGTTTATCACTTACTACGTACTCGTTTGTTCATGCAGTAAAACTGCCGCATCAGGCATGAGCCTTTTATTTATTACTTCTTCACTGTTAATTATTTGCATCATATTTTGCGGACGGGAATCACATATACCACTGAAGGTACTTACAAAAGTATGTCTTTGTGCGACACATAGGGGGAAACATGACGCCATAAACACTGAGATGAGTCAAAAACCTCAGTATTATGTATGAAGCTCTAATTTAATACTTCTCTTTTGATAACTGTATTCGGAACACATTTCACACACACTATTGTCATGTAACTGGTATATATATATATATATATATATATATATATATATATATATATATATATATCCTCCCGCTTCACTGACCCCGTCGTATATGGACCGCACGATGTACCGGCTGCAATGGTGAGGATGGTGGGAATAGCTCGCGCTCGGAGGTCGAGTTGCGGTCTTCCGTCTGCGCTCCGCCTTTGCCGTGCTCTGGTGTTCCATTTCCGCTGATTCTGGAGAACTTTCAGTGCCGGAGCTCACACCTGACTAACATGAAATCCTTCGCTCTTGCTGATGAGGTTATCATGTAGCTGGGCTTCGATGGTCTTCTTGTATACATAGTCTCAATAGTGGGATGTGTTGTGCAGAATTTTGACATCTTCGTATGTCATTTTGAGGTTGATTTCAGTTCAATATTCATCCAAGGCTGATGCTTTGAGGTGCTGAGGTCGAGGTGACGTTTGTGTTCCGTGTACCTTTGTTTAGTTCTGCAGAAGTTTTGCTCGACAAATGCATCCCCGCACTCGGGGTATGTAATACACCCCACATTTCCTATGTCCCAGGTAGTCTTATACTGTCGTTAGAAAACATTTGTTCTTTGCTGGCAGGTGGGATAGACATTTGATTTTATGTCTTCATAAAATTCTACCGATTTCTCCAGATACGTTGCACGCGTATATATAGACTACATTTTCCCGTTGATCATCGGGTGAGGCCGTGTTATGGTGTTTTCCTTGAAGGGGCGTCGAATTTGGCGGTCACTGTAATCTTTTTCCTGGAACAAGTTGTTAAAACAGTTATAGCGACGCTCCTTCAAGCGAAAGACCACAACATAGTCAACATCCGATGATGACCAGACGAAAAAGATAGCCTACATTCCATACGCGGGTAATGTATCTGGAAAAATCGGTAGAATTTAGTGACGACAAAATATTAGACGTGTGTATCGCCCGCCGACAAACACAGTAAAAGACGACATGGGATTCCGTAAATCTGAAGTGTATCACATACCACGCGAGAGAGGAAATGCTGTCGGGCAATCATTCGCACAACTGAACAAAGGTGCGCGTAACGCAAACGGCACACCAACCTCCATCAGCCCACAAAATCATTCACTGACATTGCCTTGAAGCTAACAACAAAATAAAATACGAAGATACAAAAATTCTGCACAAGAAATTCCACTATTGAGAGTGTGCGTACAAGGAGACTCTCGAAATCCGGCTACATGAGATCTTCGTCAACAAGGACCAGTATATGTATCGCACCCACTGCTCCACGATGTCAGTGAGTGGGAGTAACCTGATGATGATGGGACGTTACGCTGTCGAAAATTCGTTCTGCAATGATCAATCAATCGGGCAACATGACCGAGCGACTTTCGAGATGAAAAGAAATGCTGTGAAGGTAAAAACCAAGAACCCAATATTGGAGTGAGGACAATGTTTCGTACAACCTCATCGGGAATATTGATGTGTCTAGGAATCGCGCATACTCGGTTCGCTAGACAAACAATCAAACAAGTCGTAGATGCGCGGAGAGGTCGAGCGGTTTCAGGTGCCATGTCACGGATTGCGCGGCTCCTCCCGCCGGAGGTTTGCGTCCTACCTCGGGCGTGGGTGTGTGTTTTGTTTTAGCGTAAGTAAGTTTAAGTAGTGTGTAAATCTAGGGACCGATGACGTCAGCAGTTTGGACCCTTAGGAATTCACACACATTTGGACATTCTTTTGAACAAACAATTCGTATTAATGCGTTTTATTACAACAAAACAATGTAATACATAACTTTGATGGATGTGTCGCAAGCAAGGGGCGACATACTAAATAAACGGTCTTTTTCGGAATAGACAAATACAAGATTGTTTTACAATAGAGATTCCTAACGAAGTTGCTAACGTTGATGCTGTTATCCAAGTCACTAATCCTGCAGCTGCTGACGAACTGGGGCTCCACCAGTCGGGCGCGGCGCTTATGTCCTCTTCACATATGGGCCGCTGCTGTCGCGTTGTTGTCCTGAAAAGAGGGGTCTGTCAGCGAACGATTGTCCACCCCGATAGCTGAGTGGTCAGCACGACGGGGCCCGGGTTCGATTCCCGGCTGGGTTGGAGATTTTCGCCACTCAGGGACTGGGTGTTGTGTTATCATCATCATCGTCAAATCATCCCCATCGACACCAAAGTCGCCGAAGTAGCGTCAATTCAAAAGACTTGCCCTAAGCGACAGGCCTACCCGACCGGAGGTCCTAGCCACACGACGTTTCATTTCAGCATACGATTGGCTGACCTCGTCTCACAGCCTTCTCTTCTTTGTCGTTCCCGACTGGCGTGCCGGCGCTGACTTACGCCGTAACAGATAATAATATGGAGAGAGAAGGAGTGGAGGGGGAATTGTACAGACAGAGTAGGGAAAGGAGAAGATGGACACAGACTGGGGGGAGGTGGAGATGGGCAGAGAGAGGTGCAGGGGGAAATGGGCTTAAGTGTGTGGGATTGGAGGAAGCGGACAGAGAGAGGGCGAGGAGGTGGTAGAAAGAGATGTGGGAGGAAAAAATGGTTCAAATGGCTTAACATCTGAGGCCATCAGTCCTCTAGAACGTGGAACTACTTAAACCTAACTAACCTAGCGACATCACACACATCCATGCCCGAGGCAGGATCGAACCTGCGACCGTAGCAGCAGCGCGGTTCTGGACTGAACCGCTCTGCCACACCGGCCGGCATGCGGGAGGAAGAGAGGGACAGAAAGAAGGGAAATGAGGAGGTGGGCTGATAGAATAAATACATACCCGGACAACTCCGGGAACTCAGTGTTACAATAAGTCATGCATGGTAGAGAGACATGTGTTTTCGGAGGTAACAACAGATTTCGGTTTGTGTTTCATACTCTATCACACATTCCAGGATTAACGTTTGATTACTGCTGGGCTCGGTAACATACCTTTTCAGTAGTGTGATAAATATGTAACACTGGTACATTACAAAAAAGTAAATTACACATAATGCATCATTTGAACTGTCGCAATAGAAGCAACCAATTATAGCAAATTGCATACTCTCATTTTCAAAAGCTGTGTGTCTGTTCGTATGTACTCAGGGACGTATAAACCAGTGTTGCATCACAACGGTCCACATTGCACTCGACGTAGAGATATACTGAAGTATTTGGTCCTGATCGTCGTTATTTGTAATTCTGTGCAACGTGGAACTGCACTTTCCGATGTCAAAAACGGTCAAGCTCCAAGCCTACGTCCGTAGTGAGGATAGCTTTAAAATGAATGATGCTTCTCCCTTCTTGCAAAATGAGCGTTCTAGCGACAATATGTCAGCCTTTTCATTTTCCCTTCTACGTGCTCCAAGTTGGAGGACCCAAGTGGCACTTCGCTTTGGTTGTCCGCTCTTTCGCTTTGATAGAAACTCTTGCTGAGACCGCCCACGGTGATCGTAACACTACAACTGCGCTGTAATATGCAGCACCTTTCGCTGTTTACAAGTGCGGAATTTTCACCCGACGTTCTATTGTCACAGAAGGTGTCTGCGGCGGCACGTGGGGCTCGTATTTCCAGTCGCATCTTCCCTGGGGGCATATTCGCTTCTGTTCCTTGATGTGGATTCCGTGGCTGCTGCCTGCGCTGACATGTGTCGTCCTTACCTCCTACAACGCCTTACTTCTGGCGCGTTCTTTCCAGTCTGATAAATCTACTTTGCCAGGCCCTTATATTGCGGTTTCGTCGTGAGATGCTTGTTTCTAGATTATATCTGTAAATTGCTACTAAAACAGAATAAGTCAACACAGAATTGGCAGAGTAATACGTAATGAAATCAAGCTACGTGAAATCGAGTCAGCATGGAGCAGATACAGTGCGCAGAATGTATCTCTGACTCTGATGCAAACCTTAAAGTGGGATAGAGGAGAACAGTTATATCAATGTGACATAGGCAACCTAGGTCCAAAAACGACTGAGTCGAAAGACAGAAGTAAAAATTACTAAATTAAAAATTTACTGTTTTTATGACGGTAACAATAAAAATCCAAGTAGGCTCATTTCTGTAATAAGTTTCTTCGCCTGCACACCTTTCGCAAGGTGCTACATTCACAACACTTGTTCAAAGTGGTGTCCCCCAGTTTAAATGCAGACGTGTTAACGCAACATAAAGATTTTTCATGTCCATTAGAATAACTGCAGTGTTGTATTTCATGAAGTTTTCCCAGTGGATCGAATATTCTACAATCTTTCGGGAGTGCATCCGCAATCTTATCAGCTCTTGTTCCGATATTTCGGCTGAAAACCTTACAGCCATTCTAGAAGTGAGTCGTTTGCAAGAATTTTAAGTCACTTTTACAATATTGTGGAGTAAATGCGCATAACACTTTTTAACTAGAGTGTCAGTCATAGATAATACTTCAAGTATCTAAGAGTAAAGCAATGATAGCACAGAGTCATCGAACACACATTACTTACGAAGTATGTAATTGACTGTTATTTGTGGTACATATTGGAGTGTCAGGATCTGAAGACTTTGAAAAAAATTTACTCCTAGAGCGCAGATGTAAAACGAGGGGTTTCCACCGTTTGTCGAGCTGCAAAACCCTCGTTTTGTTCTGCTAACTGTATTTACACAGCTTCCTTTATCACTATCTTAGCTATCCCGTAAGCCATGGAATTTTTTTAAGTCATCGATCTTCTGACTGGTTTGATGCGGCCGGCCACGAATTCCTCTTCCGTGCCAACCACTTCATCTCAGAGTAGCACTTGCAACCTACGTGCTCAACTAATGGCTGCATATATCCCAATCTCTGTCTTCCTGTACAGTTTATACCCTCTGTAGCTCCGTCTAGTACCTTGGAAGTTATTCCCTGATGTCTTAACAGATGTCCCATAATACTCTCCCTTCTTCTTGTCAGTATTTTTCATATATTCCTTTCGTCGCCGATTCTAAGGTGAATCTCTTCATTACTGATCTTAACATTCTTCTGTAGAACTGGAAAATGATTCTTTTCACGTCTGTTCCGGATTTCCCACAGTCCATGTCTCACTGCCATACAGTACTCTGCTCCAAACGTACATTCTCAGAGATTTCTTCTTCAAAGTAACACGTATGTTTGATACTAGCAGACTTCTCTTGGCCATGAATGCCGTTTTTTCCAGCGCTCAACTGCTTTTTATATCCTCCTTTCACCGTGCTTGACTGGTTACTTTGTTGCCTGGGTAAGAGAATTCCTTTACTTCATGTACTTTGTGATCACCTATTGCGATGGTAAATTTGTCGTAGTTCTCATTTCTGATACTTTTTGATTGATTAACTCTCAATCTGTATTCTTTACTGATTATACTGTTCATCCCATTCAACAGATCTTTTAATTCTTCTCCACTTTCACTGAGGATATCAATGTCATCAGCGAATCTTAACATTGATATCCTTTCACATAGTCTTTCGCCTCTAATGTTAAAGCTCTACGTCGAAGAAACAATGAAGGAAATAAAATAAAAGTTCAAGAGTGGGATTAAAAGCCATGGAATGAGCAGTTCAAATACAGTATTCAGTCACTGCAGGTTTATTGGGATGTAGAGGCCGGGTATATTGCTGGTGTTCAGTGCCGCATTCATGTACACAGCGTATTCTTTGTTCTATGTACCTTTTACCAGCGTGATATTTGCTGACTATTCGATTGTTTTGTTTTACTCTTAGATGCATCCTGTTTTATCTCTGACTGACGCTCTTGTTATCAACAGTTTTATCTCTGACACATGTGCGTTTACTCCACAGTATTGTATAAAGTGAATATTGTGAAAAGTGATTTAAAATCCTGCAAGCGACACACTGTGACGATGGCTGTGAAGTTGTCAGCCGAATTATCGGAGCAAGAGTTGGCTCAAATGGTTCAAATGGCTCTGAGCACTATGGGACTTAACATCTATGGTCATCAGTCCCCTAGAACTTAGAACTACTTAAACCTAACTAACCTAAGGACATCACACACATCCATGCCCGAGGCAGGATTCGAACCTGCGACCGTAGCAGTCGCGCGGCTCCGGACTGAGCGCCTAGAACCGCGTGACCACCGCGGCCGGCGGAGCAAGAGTTAATAATATCAAATATGCGCGTGCGAAAACTAATGGAATAACATCAGTGTTGGCTAAGAACGTCACAGGTAATGAGAACATTTGAGAGAGTGCTCTTTTTTGTCTCTACAGACGTCTTATACAAAATGAAACGATGATTAAATCAAGACCCTAAGCTTCCGACAGGCGTCGATATACATCAAGGTGGACAGTTGAAAATATGTGCCCCGACCGGGACTCGAACCCGCGATCTCCTGCTTACATGGCAGACGCTCTATCCATCTTTTTATGTGTGATTTTGTTCGTTGTTGTTTGTTCCATTTGTTCGGGACGGACGTCCTATGACGTCCGTTTAATTTTCTTTTTTTTATGCAGAGGGCACCTAACCCTTTGACCGAGCACGCTGAGCTACCGTGCCGGCAACCCATCTGAGTCACAGATAGAGAGATAGAGCGACAGCAGGGACTTATCCCTCTTACACTTCCCGTGAGACCCACAATCCCAACTTGATGTTCACACACTACATTTGTTGGGCCCCTGCCCATTACACTCATTACTCGCGGCAGGCAATCTTACCGAGTCCCGTAAGAGTTCGAGCAATACAAGTCCATTTGCACAGAAGAAGGTCAATGGACGGTTAGCCTTAACTATATGACGATGGTATCTTATACGAAAGTCTTTTCTGAAGACCCCAGAAGAACTCCAACGAAATAAAATCACGTGAACTAGTTGCTAAACAAAACAGTATCTCCACATTCCATATGTCTTTTAGGTAACCACTGGTGCAGAATATGACGAGCAAGTAGCGTTATATAAGATCTGGCTGCATCACGTTAAAACACTTACGTGATTGGAGGGCATGTGGAACAATAAATTAATTTTTATCTAGGCTTTGCCTCCTTGTCTGTCATCCAGAGTCTAGATATGTACTCTAGTACAAAGGAATTCAATGAAGTCTCTTCTAACACGAAGAAAGTTATTGACAATCCAAAGAAGTAATAAAAAGTAAAAAATATATATCGTTATCCAACGAATTATCTGAATATTTGGAGTTAATGTTGAAGACTTACGTTAGCTATTGACAAATAGCACCATCGGTTGTAAAGGTGGATGACAAGTGCCGTAATGCACTCGGTACAGGACTCAGTATTTAAATTTGTAGCTGATTTCTTCCCTCAAAATACCCTTTTAATCAAGTAAAAATGAATGAACTAATGAATGTCATTTCCACAAACAGTTCTGGCAACGGTCATCACTAGTCGGTAAATGAAAGAGCAAGATGGGTTCCGGGAAAACTGTAAGATTCGTGTTACACTTAAATGAATTATGTAATGACAAAACACTTCACACCTAATTTTAACATATTTAATGCCTTGAATCTGTGTTTTATGGTTGTTAGTATAACAACCCAATTTGTAACCAGTGTACTTCCTAGAATGTGAGAGACATATCATTGTCTGTAATTTAAAAGGTAACAGAGCTGATAAACGTGAACTACGAAGTCTGATAAGGATATTATCGCTCCATTAGCTCTTCTTTGCCGGTATTACGTCGACTGAAGCAGGTTGTCACCGAAGGTAAAATCATAGGTACAAAGTGTAGCCACAAAAATACCGAAGATTTAAGTTTTGTTGTTGTCACTTGCTACTCCTCTCGTATCCCCATAGATGTATCCTGTTGGATTTACAAATGGTTCAAATGGCTCTGAGCACAATGGGACTTAACATCTGAGGTCATGAGTCCCCTAGAACTTAGAACTACTTAAACCTAACTAATCTGAGGACGTCACACACATCCATGCCCGAGGTAGGATTCGAACCTGTGACTGTAGCAGTCGTGCGGTTCCAGACTGAAGCGCCTAGAACGGCTCGGCTGCACCGGCCGGCTTAGGATTTACAGAGTTAAGCAAAGGCTGCTGAGCAAGACACTAACAAAATAATGAAGGTGGATGGCTAGAAAGCTACACAGCTGAGAAACTCCTTTAAAACTGGATTGGAAATGTAGTTACAGAAACAAACATAGAAAAGCATACATTAACACTCATTTACAGAAAGCTACCGTTGCATTCATCCAACTACACTATATTTCCAAAAGCAGTAACATATGCGGATTATGCAGTCTGCTTCTTTCCCATAGCGTTTATGCAGTATAGTACGAGGTCCGCTTTTTCGGGATGTACCAAATTTGATTTTTTTATTTCATTTTATGGCTAGAAGTCCGTACTGACACCACATTCGTCGAAGCGAACTAAGATAAGAAAGTTGCGTTCTCTATCTGCCTATGAGGCATGTAAACTTTGTTTCAAGTTCTTAAGTATGTCTCTATCGCATCCTCACTGACGGATTTTGTAACCAACCGGCGCTTCCCTAAGTGGGCGTGGGAAGCGCCTCAAAACCGCATTCCGATGACCGCTGTACCAACCAAACGTCGTTAATCCGGCACGGTAATTATTCTTCCTCATGTATGTTTGTTACATGGAACGAACGATAGCATCTACCAATTTATAGAGTTAGTAAACCACGTTTTTCGAAAAACGTAAATCTCAAATGGCCACATCTACGAAGGTGTGCTGAAGAACGTCGAAGCAGGAGAATGTTTCATGTCCCGGAGGAGCATTTCGGGGACCGCATTCTGGCTCTAGGATAATCAGAGGTCACTGTCATGGGCCTCGATTGGCCGCCATATTCTCCGGATCTGAACACAGGCGACTCCTTTTTGTGGGGCTATATTAAAGAAAAAGTGTACAGCAGTAACCCCAATACCATTGCTGAGCCGCAAACAGTCATTCAGGAAGTCATCGACAGCATCGATGTTCCAACACTTCAGCGTGTCACGCAGAATTTCGCTATTCGTCTGCGCCACATCATCGCCAATGATGCCAAGTGTATGGAACAAGTCATGTAACCTAAACCTGAATATCTGTAGTGACGTGTACATGTTGAATAAGGTGTGTGCACACCGTTGTTTCTAACTAATTTACGTTTTCTTTCATATAGTTCAATAATTATCACCCTGTACTTGCAGCCCTATGCGCTAGAGGACGCCGAATTGTAGCAGCGAGTAACCGAACTCTATCGGTAAGTAAGAAACAGAGTGCTGTAATCGAGTTTCGATTTCGAAGAAATCGTCCACCCATGGAACAACTTCTCCTTCAGCATGAAAATGCCAGAACCATACAAGAGCGCTGTGACATCTGCAACAATCCGATTCCTTGGGTTCACTGTCATCGATCTTCCTCTATACAGTCCCGACTTGGCCTCTTCCGATTTTCATCTGTTTCGAAAACTTTAACACCTGTGAGGACTTCCCTCTAACTGTGATGAGCGTTGGGCGTCATTGGAGCGGTCTAAGGCGCTGCAGTCATGGACTGAGCGGCTGGTCTCGGCGGAGGTTCGAGTCCTCCCTCGGGCATGGGTGTGTGTATTTGACCTTACGATAGTTTAGGTTAAGTAGTGCGTAAGCTTAGGGACCTTAGCAGTTAAGTCCCATAAGATTTCACACACATTTGAACATTTTTGGCGTCATTGGCCGGGAGGGCCCTTGCGGGGCAGGTCCGGCCGCCTTGGTGCAGGTCTTATTACATTCGACGACACATTGGGCGACCTGCGCGTCGGATGAGGATGAAATAATGAAGACAACACAACACCCAGTCCCTGAGCGGAGAAAATCTCCGGGAATCGAACCCGGGCCCGTAGGACGGCAATCCGTCACGCTGACCACTCAGCTATCAGGGCGGACACTAAAGTGATGAAACAGTGGAAGGAAAGGTGAGGTTGTCGCTCCGACAAGGAAGTCAAACTTCTTGCAATGACGGATCCACAAACTGGTCTCTTAATGGGACAAATGTGTTCGTTGCCACGGTATCTCTGTTAGGAAATAAATGTGTAGACATGAAGAATAATGATGTAGAATGTTTATAACGGTTGTCTTGTTTCAATAGCTTTAAGAGTTTTTAAATAAAGAAATCGGGAACCTTACTTTTAAGCACAACCTCGTAATTTGCAATGAAGATCGATGAAAAACTACTGTGGAAGAAACATTCAATTTGCAAATAAAGAGGAAACAATAGAAGTGGATAGGATACACATTAAGGAAAGCAGGTATGGAGATTGGACCAGAAAAATGGGACAGAGATAAGACTTGGATAGAGACAGAGCTAACTGAAGATATCGCGACGACGTGAGACGCTCCATCAGAAGTTGCAAGATGAATGACGAGGATGATGAGTAATAAGACTATGTTGACCATTAGTAGTAGCGAAATATACCCATAAAGACTATTAAAATGGTAATATGTATTTACTTTCCATTTCCAAAAATAAGAAGAGCGCTTTAGTTGAATCACTCGTCGTCATATCAAGTGATGTACTTACTTGAAGCAAGTGTTAGGTCTCTGCAGTAATCTGACTAGGTCTCCGTAGATGTATTCGAAAGTTATCACAATTAGTGATTTGCGCTGGTTATTATTTACATTTCATCATTTACTTATACAAGAGATATATCTTAAATATTAATGGAAGGCTTAGAAAGGTTGGTCTGCTACCTAAAAATTATCCCACAAACCTTATGAATCCGCCAGTATAATATACGTTGCACGTACAGCAAAAAATAATAGTGCATCATATTTCACCAAATAGTGGAAGGCTTCCAATATAATTACTCACTAGCGACGTCATTCTAAACGATCCGCCAAATACAAAAATAAAGTTCGTAACATTTCTGTGTTTAAATTGTGAATGGTGACTGGCAGTGAAACTTTTACGCCTTGTTAATTTACTGACACCGTCACAGAACATATTTGTCAACAGTTTCAAAAAATGTAATGTGAAAATAATTACTAGTAGAGCATTTGCTTGTATGATATGATTTGAAATTGTCAGCCGTATTGCATTTTAACTTAACTACGACTTCTATTGACACAATCTGCATACTTTAGTTACCAAAAATATCTTCCAATATTTTAAAAAGAAACACTGTTCGTGCTTTATATCTGCTGCTGTTTTTTATTTTTTTTATTTTTTTACTTTAGCGATTCGAGTGAAGACCAGTTTCCTTTTCAGCGTTCAGTTTCGAATCCATCAACTCGACCGTATTTCGTGCTCTGATCTGGTGACGATTAAATTTATCCGGAAGATCTATCTGTTATTCAAACGTTGCACATGTTTGTGGTGGAGCTTCGGATCACAGGCTCTTGTTCTCCACTGTTCGATGTTACCAAATTAAACGGTGATAATTACATAACCTTCAAAGTTCCAGATAATACATTACATGCAACTGCGCGTGAGAAACTACGGCAAGCTCACGAAGAGCTGTAATTCTACGGGCTGAGCTTATCATTCCTTTATACTGACGAAATGTAGATATCATATTTAGAAACGAACTTTCATTGGATAGTCAGGGCAGAGAGAATTTTGTAGCTTTTTTACTGAATGTCATCCCAGAAAGTTTTTACATCGATTTTCGTTTACAGTTGCAAATGAAATTGTATACTAGTTGCACGTATTGTCTCATTTTCTCTCTTTATAACTTCTGTACGGCTCTAAGATAAAATTCAAAAAATGGTTCAAATGGCTCTGAGCACTATGGGACTCAACTGCTGAGGTCATTAGCCCCTAGAACTTAGAACTAGTTAAACCTAACTAACCTAAGGACATCACAAACATCCATGCCCGAGGCAGGATTCGAACCTGCGACCGTAGCGGTCTTGCGGTTCCAGACTGCAGTGCCTTTAACCGCACGGCCACTTCGGCCGGCGATAAAAATCATTCTAGATACAAATTCATAAGGTCACTTCTTATAGAGTAGTTGGAAATTTTTATATTCCTTTTTTTGTTGTAAGTATCAGAAGAGCAATATCTTCAGAAATACATGGAATTCGAATGCTTAGTCCCACTTATTTTCTGAATGTGTCACAGATAGTTCTTTACAGTTGCATTAACTGCTGACACACTGCTCAAGTGTATTTCCTTTCTAAAACGTTTCAAAATACAAGGCTATTCAAAAAGAAGGAACAGATTTCAAACATTTATTGCGTCAAAAGTACAAAAGATAGAAACACAATTCCAACTTTCCTGGAAAGAGGAAAGTTCAACTTTTTATGCTTTCAATGTGAGCATCATGTGTTACACGCCAAATATCAGAACAGTGGCTCATTTCCTACCACACACTAAGCAAGTGGGCACTCCTTATCGAATTCATAGCTTCAACAATGCGATGTCGCAGACTTTCAGGAGTGTCAAGCATAGGGGGGATAGAGACGCGACTATTTACTTAACTCCACAGATAAAATTCTCAAGGTGTGAGGTCTGAAGACCTGTCAGGCCACCGGCGAAGGAGTTCATCTGCTGCTCGTCGTCTTCCAATCCAACGTCCTGAAGCCGGCCGGAGTGGCCGTGCGGTTCTAGGCGCTACAGTCTGGAACCGAGCGACCGCTAAGGTCGCAGGTTCGAATCCTGCCTCGGGCATGGATGTGTGTGATGTCCTTAGGTTAGTTAGGTTTAATTAGTTCTAAGTTCTAGGCGACTGATGACCTCAGAAGTTAAGTCACGTAGTGCTCAGAGCCATTTTTTAGCCAACGTCCTGGAATGGTGTCATAAAGGTAACGTCGGACGTGCTTAGAGGATTTCTCTAAGCACGCACGATGTTAACTGAGAGTGAATCAATGGTGACTGCAAACATTAAATCTATGGTGCAAGAATTTTCTTGTGGCATACTGTTAAAAGCGATCGAAGTAGGGAGGAAATGGCCACCAAAGAGAACACTTATAGTCCTATGATGAGAACGAAGTCACAGAAATTGTTGTAAGTTGATGCAGCTCAAAGAACATGATCTGACAGAGGTCATGGGATACTTCCTAGTATCCCGTCGGACCTCCCTTCGGCAAGCGTATTGCAGCTACTCGAGGTGGTATATACTCAACAAGTCGCTGGAAGTCCTCTGTAGAAATATTGAGCCATGCTGCCTCTACAGCGGTCCATAATGCGAAAGTATTACCTGTGCCGTATTTTGTGCACGAACTGACCTCTCGACTATATCCCATAAATGTTCGATGGGATTCATTACGGGATATCTGAATGGTTAAATCACTCGCTCGAACTGTCTACAATGTTCTACAAACCAATCGCGAACAAGTGTGCCCCGATGACACGGCGCATTGGTCATCAACAAAAACGAAGTCCATGAATGACTCCAGATGGTCTCCAAATAACAAACGGAACCATATCCAATCAATGATAGTTCACTCGGACCAGAGGACACAGTCCACTGCATGTAAACGCAGCCCACACTATTATGGAACCACCACCAGCACAGTGCCTTGTTATCAACCTGGGCCCATGCCTACGTAGGGTCTGCACCACATTAAGATCCTACCATCAGCTCTTACCAACTAAACTCGGGACTCATAACCAGGCAACTGCTTTCCGGTCCTCTAGGACCCAACCAATATGGTCACAAGCCCACGAGAGGCCCTGTAGGAGACGTGGTGCTGCTAGTAAAGGCACTCGAGTCCATGTAGCCCATTAACGCCGAATTTCGACTCACTGTCCTAACGGACACGTTCGTCGTACGTCCCACATTGATTTCTGCTGTTATTTCATGCAGTGTTGCTTGCTTGTTAGCACTGACAACTCGGCGCAAACGGCGCTACTCTCGGCCATTAAGTGAAGGCCGTCAGCCACTGTGATGTCCGTGGTGAGAGGTAATGCCTGAAATTTTTTATTCTCGGCATGCTCTTCACACTATGGATCTCAGAATACTGAATTCCCTAACGATTTCGGGAATCGAATGTCCGATGCGTCTGTCACCAGTTACCATTCCGATCTCCTGGTCAATTACTTCCTGTCGTGCTGCCATTATCACGTAGGACACATTTCCACATGATTCACCTGAGTGCAAATGACAGCTCTGTCAACGGTCAATGCACTGCCCTTTTATATCCTCTGCATCCGATACTATCCCCATCCGTATATGTACGTATCGCTATCCCAAGACTTTTGACACCTCCACATATATGTAAGAGATAACAAGATACAAGGATCGCAGCAATCTTCTTTGTTGTACTAGAATAATATGGATTTTGTAAGCTACATTTCTTGATCTATTGTAACCTTTGGACGGATGTAGCATTCTTCAGAGCTGATAGGTAATCCTTGTTGTCTATTACCATTAGGTTACGAGTGCCACGTAGGAATTGCCAAGGAAGGAGCTGCTGCTCTTAAGATATTTCCGTTACAGTGAAGCAGATGGACCCTTGTATTATCTTTAATAGCAGATACACGAAATTTATGACAAATTGGTTACATGATCATGTAGAGAAATTATAATGCCCTTCTGTACATTTTCTCCTCTTATTTGAAACATTTCTCAAGTAGGAATTCATAGTGTTTGTGACTTTAATTGAGGTAATTTACTGACTTTGGTTGTCATGCCATACGTTGACTATTCAGTGCGATTGTCTTTTCGGTAACACCAGTATTTACGACGTCATATGTCCTTGTTCTCGTCGACGCATTTTTTCCGCAGCCATGAGTAATATCGTTCGAATGTTGCTCGTCCACCATCTACCTGGTTAGCGGTCGCTGATCCTCCACCTCAGGCAAGCGACCACAGGAAGACATGTGACTTGTGGTCTCGAGCTTTCAGAGCTCTGTGCTCTTCACATAGCCTCATATTTTCCTTATTTAGCTTTAGTTAACACGCTTCTTTGTTACTTTGGCTTCTAACTCGGAAAGCAGTATGTGACTTGATAATGGTCCCCCATGTCGACCTAGTTAAGAACATGCATTTGATTATCTTCGTCTCAGAAACTGTACCCAGTTCTACGTCAACCAACCTTCACGGCAGCGACCCTGCCGAAATTATGGATTCAGTTGACCATTCTCAGACCTACTCCCAAAGGTAAGACGGTCCAGCTGCCTCACCGAGCGAAGTAATACAGTGGTAAAACACTGGACTCTCACTGAGAAAGATGGTGGTTCAAATTCCTGTCGGCCCATGCAGAACGAGGTTTTCCGTGGTTACCCTAAATCTCTTAAGGCAAATTCTGATGTCGTTCCTTTAAAATGCATACGGCCGGTTGTCTTCCCCATCCTACTCAATCAGAGCTTGCGCGCTCTGTCTAACGACCTCCTCATAGACAGGGAGTTAAACCCTAACACAGCTCGTGGTCGTGCGGTAGCGTTCTCGCTTCCCGCGCCCGGGTTCCCGGGTTCGATTCCCGGCGGGGTCAGGGATTTTCTTTGCCTCGTGATGACTGGGTGTTGTGTGATGTCTTTAGGTTAGTTAGGTTTAAGTAATTGTAAGTTCTAGGGGATGATGACCATAGATGTTAAGTCCCATAGTGCTCAGAGCCATTTGAACCAAACCCTAACATTATTTCCTTACTAGTAAGACTGTGCTACGACCACTGATATGGCCGTCACCTCTCGGGAACTGTGCTAATGATGCGGAACGCATCTACACTACAATGCCTGGGCCATTATTACGAGGGTCGATCAGCAAGTACCGTAACACTTTCTGGACAAATTTAGGTTGACAAAAATGCGGAATTTGTTGTGGGACATCGCAGAATATTCGCGGTTTAGCTGATATAGTTTCATGAAGTTCTGTAGCTCTGTACGTAGCCTTCAAAATGGTGTCTGTAACGGAGGTGCTTTGCGAGCAGAGGGATGTCATTGAGTTTTTTTAGGGAGAAAACTAGAGCATCACAAGTATTCATAGGTGCTTGCAGAATATCTATGGAGACCTGGCAGTGAACAGAAGCACGGTGATTCGTTGGGCGAGGCGTCTATCTTCGGTCGCACAACTGTTACTCTTGCAATGTTGGAATGTGCGAACACACTCATTCGCGGTGATGGACGGATCACAATAAAATTCCTCCTCCTCCATGAAATGAAATGCAAGGCCTCACCCAAGTCTGAGCACCCAAGAGGAGACCACAAAACTTCACTGGATTCTTCTTCCTCATCCACTCTGCAGCACAGATCTCGCGCCTCCCGACTTCCATCTGCCTGGCCCACTGAACGATAGACTCCGCGGGAGACAGTACGTGGATGATGGGAAGGCAGTTGATGCAGCTCAGACATCGACTAGGCCGTCGCATTTAACGGAGTTCACGTTGAAAAATAGCGTTTCGTAACCAAAAGGGAGGGAATTAATAGGGTGTACAGGAATCATAAATAAAACCAACTTGCTTTCAGAAAAAATATCTTGTATCACTTGTTGAATGCCTCTTGTATTTTCTAGTGATGGGAGCAGCTGAATGGATACACTTGATTCAATCGGTTGTTAGAAAACAGTCGACCCCTTTGGTTGTAGTTCTATGTATCAGCTGAATTATTTATTCATTCATTCCTTTGAGTTAAATCAGGTTGTAGGAGCAACTGAATGAAAACAGTCAATACATTCACCTGGTCCCAGGCGCATTCAGTTCTGAGGGGAAACATTCGATCGTTTTTGCTCTGTTAAATCATTTTTGTTGACTCCTCCTAATCACCTATCGTTACTGTTGAAACATCCCCTTAGAACAATTATACAACACTGTGCTTAAACTGACACACAATGTTTTTAGCGCAACGCAATCTGACTTTCAAACATCCCCACAAAAAAATGGCCCTGACGCACATTAACCTATGCGTTTCACAAATCGCCTACCTCACAAAAATCTTGGTTACTCGAACTACTGCAATATAGCGAGCGCCACTACTGCCAGTTAAATAAAAGATTCAAACTACGGAAGGCACTAACTACTGATAGGCATAGTTAGCAAATGAAAGACTTTGATAGAGAACAAATGATGTATTTACCTTAATAGTCATAATATATATAGCAGTTAATGACATCCAGTCCTACAAATTTCAAAACTCCGCCATCTCTCTCCCCACATCCACCACTGCTGGCGGCTCACCTCCAACTGCGCAAAGCTACGCGCTGTTCACATCCAGCTGCCCAACACTACAATGGCAGACAACAATGCAAACTAGCAACAGACTGCACACAGCACAGCCAGTGATTTTCATACAGAGCGCTACGTGGCGTTACCAATAAGAACCTAAACAGCCTACTTACCTAGCCCCCATGCTCCCCACAAAAAAATCTTACAAATTGTTTTGGGCAGTGGCCAATACAGATTTGAAAAAATTTTTCGTAATTACTATAACAAAGATATCAAATGCACACACTTATTGATACAATGTTGGTCATAAGCTAAAATTTTCTCACAGTCCATAAAGACAGTCCTGATCGTTTATCACAGTAAAATAGCAGTGTTTATCTCAAAGGTTGAGCAGTAAAAGAAAATGCACACGGAAGTAGTGGATTTCCATGCAGTCTTGACGAAGTGGTGTTGTCCTTCCAACGGAAAGACAGTGCTGACTCTTGACATGCAGACAGGTAATGGTCCACAACAGAGCAAACCCACAGCAGAGTCAGTCGAAGTTTTGAAGAATATTGGTAGGTAAGTCGTCACAGAGTAGACCCAATGTAGTCCTGGTAGAGATTATGGTATTGGTGGGCCACCAGAGGTGCAGACCCGGAAAAGTACTTGTAGAAATAATGGTACTGGTGGATCATCAAAGATGCAGACCCACTGTAGTCCTTGTAGAGACGGCCAGCAGCCGTCTGTTGCGACTGTTCAGGTGCACAATCACCATCAAAGAGTCTTGCGGAGAATATAGCAAGTCCATAAACCACCACTTGTGCACTCACAAAGTTTTTTTCTAATTGTTCTTAGAACCAGCAATGCTGTTAACCAGTCCCTTGCTGAGTTATTAACACACGTCCAAACACTAACAGTCCGAACTGCTCACATATTGTCCATATACTATGACCAACAGAAATGTGTGCAGTGAAATGTAACTTACAAGTTACTTAATTTGATGAACCGGTGTCAATTACAATTTTATAACATAAGAATACAATAACAAAGGTGCAAAATACATCATTAAAGAACATAACAATACAGATAACACGTGTAGTAAAACAGGCTTTACAAAAGAATCGAAATAACATATACATCAGTGTTACAGGAATTATGAAATGAGTACATACATAAAAGATCGGAATAACTTTCGAAACATCAATTTCACACATGAGCATTAAAACAGAACAGAATTAATAATGTGTAAACATCTTTAAAAAGAAAATGACATATTATAAATGCAAATTATATTTGAGAATAACAGTATTCCTCATCATAGTGAATTTAGCTTAGTACTAGAAAAATTGTACAACATAAATCTTATTAACCAAACACATAAAGACAGGAAAAAGACAAATACACAAGGATACATAAACACATAGCGGAATAATACAAAAGGAGAGACAGGGTTCGTTTTCAGGGTAACATTTGGTACTGAAGTCCAACCCAAAACTTCATTCCGTAGATCTTTCGTCTTATTCCAACATTTGTTTCCACCAAAAAAATCCAATCCAAGCTCGCTTTTGGTATTTATATGTTCACATATTTCTTACCTCATTATTTATTTTCCATGAAAATCCTACCTAAACTTGTTGTCCTTAAATCCTACTTTTTTGTTCATATCCTCTTTCAGAATCCTTTTTTGGACGAACCATTTTCTTATAGCTTCTCAATGCATTTCATCCAATTCATCACAACTCGTTCTCTTATATAGCCTACACCATCTTAAGCTAACTTAAATCTACTGAGCTCAGGTGCTAAACTAAGGGACGAGGCAATGCAGCAGCACAAAACAATTAACACAAACAGAGATGATAAAGAATGCAAATTGGCAAAGCAAGCAGCATAAATTAGCAAAGCAAATGCAATATTACAACTAATATAAGGCAATGTGCAGCAAACAAGAAAAATAAATCAGTAGTAAAACTGGCTTAACAGAGTAATACAAAGTCAAGTTCAGTAACACTATGCCTGGCAAACAGCAGCAGCAAATGCTATAACTTATACCTAAACATGACAAAGCTCAAGCAGAAAAAATATTACACTAAAGACAACAATGCAGAAAAGGGAAATGTCTATTCACATCTTAATATCTATGTCATTAAAGTGGTGCTCCACAAAAACTAATTCTACAAAAAATTACCAAGTACTTGAAAAGAAAATTATTTATGCAGTTACTGTTATTAGTCCCTTCTTATTGTTCTTCCCATTCCAAGAGCTCCTTTTTCGAAGAATGTGGATCATAAAATAATTATTTAATAGATCTGTTGACAGAAAGTGTTCACATTAGGAAATGCATTTATGTTTATTTTATAAAACCAATGCTGCAACACAGCTGAAAACTAGATATCAAATGAAATAAGCAACTATGAAAAGCAAAGGATAAAAATATCATTCAATACTCATGTGACATTTCATAAGTTAGCAGAAATTCTCTCAACTCTCGTAGAAAGACGCTTGTCATAATCAGGTGTGCAGATGTAAGTATCTTTCCAAGTGATGAGCGTGTCGTACTTGCGATGCTTTCTACAAAGGAATGTCAATAGCGAGGATAATGGCCTCCTTTTTTTTTCCACCTGTGCCTCTGAAAGGCACACACTAATGGCTTTTCCTCCAGGCGACTGGCACACCTGGGCGCCACCTGGGTCACTTAGCTTCCTTACCGAAATATTTACGACAGGAGTTTGCACTGCAGTGACAGTCTCATATAAAAAAAATTTCAGAGGTCGAGAATTAGCGTTACGAATGTGTAGAAACAAAATCCTATAAATATAACAGTGTCCAAAAACCTTTTGACGGCATTGTAATACATTCACGCATTTACATACATTTCATAACTCTTAAAGTACGATTCTTGATTTCCAACAACCTTTTTCACAAACCAGAGTCCCTAACCACTACTCATTATTCCTTACCTTATTACACATATACATATTCGTCGACACTTCTTCAATATTTCATCATAACAAACACGTAGCATAATCAAATTCCTCATATAGCATCAGCTTATTGATCATAAACATACCTCAAGAGCATAATACACATCGTCGTCGTAAAAATAACATCATAACACCCCACTCAAATCTCAAAACCGTCGTAGCTTCCTCCAATAATTTCAAAACCTAAAAAAATTCTCTGCTCATTTCAATAGTGTCATCTACCTCAAACGTACTTTAAAATCATGATCCCATACCAAATACATCATTCAAAGCTCTTGTAATATCACAATGGTTCCAAAAAAAGTATGAACATTTCACAAAGTGTAGACGAAATACAATTTCATAAGTGTGAAGTTATCCAATTGTGTAATTACGTAAACATCTGTCACTGATGTAGTAAAATAAATGTTTGTCTCTCTCAGTTAAATGATCAGATAGCTGTGTAATTTATGTGTTAGAGAAATATGGTACCGATGTGTAAGGTTGTATAAGCAAATACCATATTAGCTAGGGCTCCTTGTGCTTGCCAAACACATGGTACACAAAGTAAGCGTGTACCCCCCTGAGGATTAATGTAATTATACCCTCAGGTGTTACAGATTACAGCAATGGAATGAAATGTATCACGGAAAACCCTTGTATCATTGTACTTCAAATATCTTAAAAAATAAATTTTTTAAGTGTGAAATTAATCACTCAAATACGTGTACTGTAGAGCTAAACTGAGCGTCATGTTGTAAGATAATCTCTGTGGAAGTGTCGTAGTTATCGTCCTCTGAAAGCTAAGTTCTGCAGAAGTCAATGTACTTACCTCATGAGAAACAAAAGTGAAATGCTTTGCATATAGATATCGTAGTTATTATGCTTATTGGCGTGATGAAGAAAGTACTGTACAGTAACGTACTGTTGTGCCACGAAAAAGGCTGTCTCATTGTTGCTATACCACAAAAGTTACTACTAAAACATGTTTTACTTTCCAGAATAATACAGAAAAACTGTGCAGATATAAAACAGAAACACCGCAAAAGCAACATTGTAAATTGTCACTCATTAGTAGCGTCGTGATAAAATCGTGTAGCTGACACATAAACTAACCACTGTGTCATCTGGTATCTCACAGGAAGTACTTTAAATCCAGAATGTATTTTCAAGTAAACCAAAATGTTGCATTAAAATCTCATTAGCAGTACTGATAAATGTTCTACGTATGTTAGCCTTATATTTGTTATGTAATCGTGCAACTAACAAGCAAGAATGTACACACACAATAACACTATGTCGTCTGTTCACAATAACAATGCATTCGTAATTTCTGTTTAAATAAGTTCTCTTTGTTCTTGACTGGATATTTAACTTCAAACATTGTTGCATGTTAACAGTTTCTTAAGTCTGACAAAGCATACTAGAAATGAGAAGCGAAAAATTTTATGGCAAAGACTAAGTTAAAAAGCAGATTATTTTTCAATAAACGGTTTTACATGTGAAATGTGGTGCAATCCTTTACTCTTCGTAGTACTCGCAGTTTGATTTGAATGCAATTATCATGCGGTATACGTCGGTAAAGAATTCTGGAATTTTTCTCAAGGTTAGCGTCTATGTTATTTTTCTCTGGGCCACCCGGCGCACGTGGCTGCCTGCAGCACGAGTCATTGCCTGTCTCTTTGTTGGCGCGCGTCGTTATTGGGATTAGGAGACCTAACTTCTACAAATTCACCTTGTCGAGAGTGCCCTGCTCTGTTTGAATCCCGTCAGTTCTGATGGAATTCAGGTCTGTCATTCTGTCGGTAGTTTACATAGTTTCTTGTTTGTCGGTCATGTGGTGGAGAATTTCTCCTGGAATCGTAACTGCGCGCTGAAATGTTGCGTCTGAAGTTTTTCTGTCTCCCTTGATAATAATTGTTTTTGTTCCCATATTGTCTGTTTCTATGGTAATCTCTGTCATATTCATTACTGCGGAAATGCGATCTTTCTCTGTAACTATTATTACTCTGCCAGTGGTTGTCATATGGGTGGTGTCTGTTTTGGTCACTATTTGTGTTGTGAAAATAGCCTTGACGTGTCCAGTTATTGTTTCTTTCATCGCGGAATTGCGACGGTTGTGACCTGTAATTGTTGTGTTCCTGTTTTCACGTTACGCGATTGTTTGTGTCAATTTGTAATTCTTGTAAGATTCCCTGAAAAGCTTCAATGTCGTCTTCGCAACGTCCTGCTAAAATAACATGTCGTAAATGTTCAGGCAGTTTGATTAAGCAAATGTGTATGAGTTCCAAGGGGCTGTATGGGTTTGACAGGTACTGATTCTTGTGCAACATGTCTTCAAAATAGTTCACAAGACTGGAAAATTCAGATTGATCGAAATGTTTCATCATTATGATGCTATGTTTTACTCGGTCTTGTGTAGCTTGAGATTAATATGCTGAGAGGAAGGCATGGTAAAATTCACTGTGACAATCGTGAATGATGGATCGCATTCTTACAGCTGGTTCATTCTCTAAGTAGCCACACACAAATTCTAATCTGTGCTCTAATGACCTGTTGGGAGGAAAACTATGAGAGAATTGATGGAGCCATGCTTGTGCATGAATGTTGTTGCCAGAATTCTTAAATGTTTTGAATTTACGTGTAGTAATGAACAGCTTATAGTCCAAATCATCATGTCGGCGAGTCACATGTCGGTCATTGTTACGTCGTTACGGCGGTTCCATCTCAAAATTCGGTGTGCCTTGCCAATTTCTTTCATAATTTCCGAAGTGTCCTGTGTTATTATTTTGTGGTTGTTCTGTATTTCTAAGTCCCTCTTCCCGTGTTGGAGCACGAGTGGCCTCTGAAATATGTAATTTTTGTATTACTTGTGTCAGCTGATCTTGTACTTCCCGGATTTCTCTTAGGTGTTGCGTATTAATTTGATTCTGATTTTGTTTGAGTTTCCTAATTTGTTCGCACTCTTCTGTGTCATTAAAGACTACTGGTTTTGTGTCATTCAGATTATCATCTACCTTCATAGATAAATTATTTAGCTGATCCGAAAGTTCAACTACTTTCTCTGATAATGAACTAATTTCCTCCATGTGTCTTTCTACTGTGTCCTTTAAGTTTTCCTGAGTTTTTGCTAGTTGCGTAACCGAATCGTTAGATGCAACTGAGTCAATTTTAGCTTGCAAGGTCTCATGATTTTCATGAACAATAATTTGCAGTTCTTTTATGGCTGCTTCGTGATTCTGTAATGCATTTTCATGCCGCGAAAAAATTGGTTGAAAATGCTCACAAATTTGTGTTTTTACGTCGTTACAGACTTTTTGACATTTCGATTCGATTTTATGAAACTCAGTAGTTAAATCTTCACGTGTTTGTTCAAGTGTGGTGTGAAGATTTTGTTCCATTGCGTCTAACTGTTGCTGTGTTTGTCTCTGGTGTTGTTCCATTGTGTCTAACTTTTGAAGCTTTTGTCCCATTTGTTGCATTAATTGTAATAACAATGCACTGGTGTCTGAAACATGTTCCTCAGTGCTTTCTGGCAGTGAATTTGCATCGGCAACATTCACATTTTGACAAGCGGAAAAAGTGTCTTGACTCATTTGAGAAAACGGTGAGAACCCAAAACCTGAGTCTATGGTATTTGCAATATTGTGTTCTGTCATTCCTAATTCCTGAGGCGAGCTGTTGCCGACCGATCGATCGATAATGCTTCCCTGTTCACTACCTGTTTCACTGTCTACACCATTATTTGACGCCCGCTCCATTTCCCTATGCACAGTTACCAAATTACTACTTTGAATGTCTTAATTCATTACACAGCGGTGCTGGTAAGCTACGCTCGTCATCACTATTATTTCCCTGTTTACTTTGGAGCCCAGTGTTATGTTTTTCACACGCCATTATTGTCACAATATTTCACACGATAACACAGAAAATAAGAGAAAACATTAACATAGCGCTGAAAATAATATCTAGTTAATTGCAAGCTGCGAAATTCTTGGTGTAAATTTACATGCGTGCCACACCTGTTTTACTGTACAACAATGAAAGACTGCAACTACAAAGGAGATTCTCTCTACAATTGCACGCTAGCAATAAACAAAATCTACACTAATTACACAAACTACAAGAAAAAAAATCAGAAGATTCCAGTGAGGTATCCTGGCTGGGTCGCCATATGAAACATCCCCTTAGAAAAATTATACAAGACTGTGCTTAAACTGACACACAATGTTTATAGCGCAACGCAATCTGACTTTCAAACATCCCCACAAAAAAATGGCCCTGGCGCACATTAACCTATGCGTTTCACAAATCGCTTACCTCACAAAAATCTTGGTTACTCGAACTACTGCAATATAGCGAGCGCCACTACTGCCAGCTAAATAAAAGATTCAAACTACGGAAGGCACTAACTACTGATAGGCATAGTTAGCAAATGAAAGACTTTGATAGAGAACAAATGATGTATTTACCTTAATAGTCATAATATATATAGCAGTTAATGACATCCAGTCTTACAAATTTCAAAACTCCGCCATCTCTCTCCCCACATCCACCACTGCTGGCGGCTCATCTCCAACTGTGCAACGCTACGCGTTGTTCACACGCAGCTGCCCAACACTACAATGGCAGACAACAATGCAAACTAGCAACAGACTGCACACAGCACAGCTAGTGGTTTTCATACAGAGCGCTATCTGGCGTTACCAATAAGAACCTAAACAGCCTACTTACACTGTTAATATCATTCCGAAATTTTCTTTTTGTAAGTCGCTTCTAGTTCTGTATTTCGTCCAGGTTTAGTAACAGGTATTTACTTAACAGTGAACTTTTTGTCTGGATCAAAAGCTGAAATTCACAGTGGTGTTACAGTGGAGGAAATTATATGACTGAATATAAAGTGAGCCTCAAGACAAATTCAGAGTGGTATACGTAAGTGCAACCATAATTAACATTCTGAAAATTTATTAACAGAATAAATTCAAAGAAAATTAACGAATGATGCAGATATTTACCGTGAAAATAATACTTCCCACAAGTGACGGTATATGCTTTAAAAAAAAGTATATTATGTGCTTTTGGTTCACATCACTTTGCCATTTTCCGAAAGATGAATACTGGTGATGGGTAAAACCAGTGGGAGGAGAGACACAGATATTCTATAAATTTAAATAAAAATTGAATGTAGAATCACTTAGTAATCTTAATTCAAACCAAAAATTCGTATTTAACGCCAGAAATACGTAACATTTGAATATAAGAGAACAGATACATAAATTTTGTAAACAATTTTTAGAAATTGAGGTATCCCGGAAATAAAATACATTATTTCTTCCTAAAATATTGGTAGCCCTACTTACAGTTCGTGCTTAGCCAAATTGGCTACAAAAAATGTGTAAACGAAATCCCTCAAACCCGGAGACTGGATGAAAAACATTCATATAGCTGACGTGGACGCTGAGACTAATTTCAATCGACTGCTTCAATTGAATGAAAATAAAAAGGAAACACATGATCTAAATGCAATCGACTGGCCAATCGGTTGTTAAATCCAGTCAGTTCGCCCGTAAGTGTTATTTTCTGCTCTTATGCTCGGCAATTCTATGTTGCCGCAGGATTGAGAAAGCGTCTGGCTTGTCGACTTTTTTATTTAATATTAGGCCTTTAGCCTTCCGTTACAACATTGCCTTCGCTCACCTATGTTTGCCTTGTCGGCATGGCTTCTTCGCCATTATTATTCCATATGAATCATGGAAGGAATTTTTCAGCTTCATGGGAGATAGAGGGGAGAGTGTGGTTGGGAAGTGGCAGTTGGTAAGAAGATAGGGAGAAACAGAAGGCGATCTAATAGTTTTATTACAATCACTAAAAATAGGTATCTACTACTTACAAAGTTAAACAGAGAAGAGCCCCAGGTAGAACTAGAAGAAGGAAATGTGCAGTATACTTTAAACAAAATCAGGATAGCTGGCAACGTGCGAAATGTTAGGAAGATGAATGTGCTACTGCTAGGTAGTACCCATGGATGAGGTGTAGGCCCTGAGTTACATGAAAGCCTAGGGGCAGCATAATAGTGCATTTTCAAACCAAATGCACGGCTAAGTCACGTTATGTAAGACTTAGGGTCTCTATGTAAGTATTTTTCCAATGAGAATTGTGTAGTAATAGTGGTTGGGCGGGAAACACCTATGATTAGTTAACTTCCCTAACTCGGGGCACTAATGAACACTATGTTGAGTTATTCATGAAAGTATAGGGCGTGGATCTCGGGGCACACATGATCAATACATGTTTTCACGGGTAGGAGAAGTAGATCATTTTTAGGAAAAATCTGGACAACGGTTTCCCGAACCTAAAGAGCTTAAAAAATGCTGAAGCAATAATTATCACGGTAGATTCTAATATACCAGAAGAGGAACGGAGTTCAAATTAAGACATGACCTTAGTTCAATAAGTGACCACAAACACTTCGAAATATCACTTACTTACTTAGAAGGACACGGTAACACCAATAAATTAACCCTTCTGTTTGTGTATCGACCTCCCAATGGTAATATGAACCCTTTTTACTAACGGAAGTTCTAGGGAAGGTCTCAAGTACAAAAGTCAACATAGTTGCGTGTGGAGAAATGAACATAAATACCATGAATGAAACAAATAGCGCCCTCATAAATATGCTTCAGCGTTTTGGTATTTCATTGTTAGTCAATAGTGCAACAAGCATTACTACAATGACTCCATCAACAATTGGCCATGTTTCCACAAATACGGACAGGGAAAGGTGCGATGGCAAAAGATCCTGATCTATCAGACCATTTCTGCTACACAATAACGGTAAAATCGGGTATAGCAAAATTCCTTAAACTGAAGGCCTACTAAAGACATTTACCAGAAACAAAAATTCAGGATTTTTCAAAATAATTATCAAACCAAAGCTGGGATGAAGTGTATAGAGAATATGAAGTTCTTTAAATTCTCAACGTTATTTAAACAACTTGGAAAAGACGGTTCCAAAAGTTCCTGCAACAGTATCAATGTCTCACAGAAACGAATGGATAATAGCAGGTATTCAAAAGTCTTCCAAAACCCTTAAGTGATTCAGTTACATGAACAAGAGTCATAATGAGCCAGAGTGCTTTAAGTTCTGTAGTAGGTTCAAACAGATTTACAGGAATGTGTCGATTCTGCAAAAAGTGTCCTTTAATGACAAAATAACATACAATGTGGAGAATAAAATCAAAGCAGTCTGAGATGTCATATAAAATAAAACAGGAAGAAAAAAACAAAAGCATAATAATATATTTGTAAGGGAGGAGGATAGAGTAATAAATTATCTACACCACATAGGAAACTATGTGAATGAACATTTTTCAAGTATTGCAGAGGTACTAAGCAAACTTCTCCCAAAAATAATGTAACGCCTGTAAACAATTATGAACTAAGTACAATGACGTTATTACCTACCACAGAGCATCAAGTCAATAAAACCATAAGAAACTGAAAAATGAAATGCCAGTAATCTTAGATGCAGTACCAATTCGTATACTGAAACAATGCACAGAGAGTAGACAAGCTCCCTTCACAAATATAATTAATGAATCCTTCACATGAAGGGAATTTGCCGAGTACTGAAACCAGGTAAGAGTTGCACATCTGTTAAATAAAGGCAATGCTGAAGATACAGAAAATTATTGGCCAATTTCCCTGCAGTCGCCGTTCTCAAAAATAATGAAATAAATTATGAAAGGCAGATTAATGAACTGGAAAGACAGGCTAAAGAATTCTTTGAATAAATATAATCTTTTAAGTGAGTCACAGGTATTAGAATTGATGGAAGTACGGAATTAGCCACAGCAGAAATCACAAAAGTGGTACCTAACCCTAAAAGTGTACACCAGTGTCTCTCTAAGCACAGAGTTTTTTGCTTTTTATTGTCATACGCCATTGCACATCCACAGGCCGCCGCCACCAACGTAAATTCAACATGAAGTGAGATCTAGTAGATGACGGATATTCGAATTTGTGAGACACAATTGTTTAATTACTCTGACGGAAACATGATTTCAGAGTCTCTGTAACCGTGGGGTACACATCGTGCATCTGTTCTGGCACTGAGTGTGAAGTGAAAATGGCAGGTTAGAATGACATTTTGCTAACTGAATATATTATATGTGAAGCATTGTTAGAAGAACTTAATCGTTAAAGTGACGTCAGTGACTGTGGTGATGAATGTGTTTCTGAGGGTGACGCTCCTGCAGTAATTATGGACAATGGCGAAAATGATCAGTCTCCCATATCTTCCGACAGCGATGAAGAAAATACAGTCATCCACGATAAGAATGGTTATTGTTGGAAGCAGCTGTCCGTTACAAAGTACGCTTGCCAGTGTCCCGTAACACTGCAGTCGATATTCCAAAAGTGTGGAAATAATGTACGTATGGCTTTATGGATAATTGAGAACATCTCAAAATATTTGTGTAATATATGCATTTCATTAAACGAATAGCATCTTCATCAACTGCAAAAAATGTCTTTAGAGAGGGATCACTTTCACGTTTCATCATTGAGAACCGTCGATGACCGATTTTACGTAGTCTCCAATTTCGGAAGCATTAATACAAATATTGCTTGAAAAGTACTTGACAGAGGAGAAATAAAACGCGTTTGGTGTATGAGAGTTCTTTTTCATCATAAAATGTTCTATATTAAGGCAATATCTCCACCATGTATTTAAGGGTCACAGTGACTCTGGTGTACAGTTCGTGTGACAATTTCAGAGGTGTACACCACTACAGTTAATGCTCTTGACAAAAATAAGTGCGTCACAAATACATTTTGAGACTGTTGACCATGAGCTTCTACTAAAAGAGTTAATAGCAATAGAAGTAAGTTGGGTAGCTAATGACTGGTTCCGATCGTCCCTACAGATAACGTACAAAGAGTAGAGATTATACATACCTCAAATGAGCCTAAACATTTAGTAAAACACTTCCTGGTTCAGACACATTCATCTATGGGAAGTATGGTCTCTATCGAACATATCATTCCTAAGCAAGGAAACGACACCTGTCGGAGGAACATTTACGTAGTTATTATCCTGGCACTCTTGGTAATTAAACAGAATCTCGGCACGCTACTGTCATTTAGAAAAAGTTAACAGTTTTTGAAAAATTACTGTCGGCTCTGTTTTCAAATTTTCTCTCAGCAGTTCTTATTCGTGAACTGGGTTGTGTTTCACTACAAACTTCACTGGTGACACAAAGAAATTTTTACAGTCCAAGTTTAAGAGTGCGAGAGGGGTGGCAGAGTGGAATGAATCATTTGTTGTATTCCACAAGCATGATCTAGAGGAATATGCGCGATTCAAAGTGACAGGTTACAAGAGTAGTACGAAAATGACTTCTGCATCAAGTTTCTGGAAACGAACAAGAACCTGGGCGCATAAGTGAGTGTGAAAATGAGACTTATTTTATTTCTGTCGCATAAGCGACGTCAGAGCAGTAGAGGATTGTGTGCATTCAACCAGTGAGTTGCGAGCAGGCACTGTCAAGCAGTGGGCATGCAGCAGTATTATGCCAACGTTGTTGTGTCACGAATTGCAGTGGAGCAATATATCTGAATGAAGTATTCAAGACATTCTCCAGAATGTTTTAAAGAAGAGAAAAGTGGGTGCAGGTTTGTCCCGCACTCCTTGGTTCCAGAACAAAAACAATGGTGCGTAGACCCCTGCCACAACTTTCATGAAATGCGAACAAGTTTTCTCTGGAAAAAAATCATCGTAGCATAATCAATACGAACGTATCATGAAACTACAATGTGCAGAAATTCACATAAAGAGAGAACGCTTTGACGACACAGCCGACAAGCAATCGGATGTGAGGGTTGAAAATTATCTCAAGGATGGACTTTTCTGACAGTTGCAGATGGTTATATGAACATTGTACACATCGTAGTGAAGACGGTGTTTGGGTCGGTGAGGGAAAGTGAGGAGAGAGAATGCAAAACACCTGTAGCACTACAACCACGATCAAAAAGTTTCTCTCTTTTTCATTAATCCAATCTTAAAACTGCTTGGACTGACATGGTATGTTCTAGACATTATGGCCACAGTGGTGCAAATCTATGGGAACTTACACGGCGTATTTTACCATTCTGTAATGATATTTGACCCGTCCCTCACCCCATGTTCCATGGATCTTGCCGTTGGTGGGGAGACTTGAGTGCCTCAGCGATACAGACAGCCGTTCCGTAGGTGCAACCACAACGGCGGTTGGGTATCTGCTGAGAGGCCAGACAAACATGTGGCTCATGAAGAGGGGCAGCAGCCTTGTCAGTAGTTGCAGGGGCAACAGTCTGGATGACTGACCGATCTGGCCTTGTAACGTTAATCAAAACGGCCTTGTTGTGCTGGTACTGCGAACGGCAGAAAGCAAGGGGAAACTACAGCCGTAATTTTTCCTGAGGGCATGCCGCTTTATTGTACGATTAAGTAATGATGGCGTCCTCTTGGGTAAAATATTCCGGAGGTAAAATAGTCCCCCATTCGGATCTCCGGGCGGTGACTACTCAGGAGGACGTCGTTATCAGGAGAAAGAAAACTGGCCTTCTACGGATCGAAGGGTGGAATGTAAGATCCCTTAGTCGGGCAGATAAGTTAGAAAATTTAGAAAGGGAAATGAATAGGTTAAAGTTAGAGATAGTGGGAATCAGCGAAGTTCAGTGGCAGGAGCAACAAGACTTCTGCTCAGGTGAATACAGGGTTATAAATACAAAATCAAATACGGGTAATGCAGGAGTTAATTTAATAATGAATTAAAAATAGGAGCGCGGATAAGCTGTGACGAACAGCACAGTGAACGCACTGTTGTAGCGAAGATATGTAGTACAAGTTTATATGCCAACTAGCTCCGCAAATGAAGAAATGTATGATGCGATAAAAGAAATTATTCAGATAGTTAGAGGACCCGAAAATTCAGTACTCATGGGGGACTGGAACTCTATAGTAGGAAAAGGAAGAGAAGGAAAAGTAGTAGTTGAATATGGACTGGATGTAAGGAATGAAAGAGGAAGCCGCCTGGTAGAATTTTGCAGAGAACATAACTTAATCATAGCTAACACTTGGTTTAGGAAGCATGAAAGAACATTGTATACGTGAAAGAGGCCTGGAGACACTGGAAGGTTTCATATAGATTATATAATGGTAAGACAGAGATTTAGGAACCAGGTTTTAAGTTGTAAGACATTTCCAGGAGCAGATGTGGATTCTGACCACAATTTATTGGTTATGAACTGTAGATTAAGACGGAAGAAATTGCAAATAGATAGGAATTTCAGGAGATGGGACCTGGATAAACTGAAAGAACAAGAGGTCGTAGAGATTTCCAGAGAGAGCATTAGGGAACGATTGACAAGAACAGGGGAAAGAAAAACAGTAGAAGAATATTTGGTAGCTTTGAGAGATAAGAAAGTGAAGGCAGCAGAGGATCAAGTTGGAAAAAAGACTATGGCTAGTAGAAATCCTTGGGTAGCACAAGAGATACTGAATTTAATTGATGAAAAGAGAAAATACAAAAATGCAGTACATGAAGCAGGTGAAAAGGAATACAAACGTCTCAAAAACGAGATCCACAGGAAGTTCAAAACGGCAAGCAGGGATAGAGGACAAATGCAAGGGCACAGAGGCATATATCACAAGGGGTAAAATAGATAATGGCTACAGGAAAATTAAAGACACCTTTACAGAATACAGAACCACTTGTAGGAATATCAAGAGCTCAGATTGAAAACCTGTCCTAAGCAAAGAAGGGAAAGCAGAAAGGTCGAAGGAATAATTAGAGGGTCTACACAAGGGTGATATACTTCAGGGCAATATTATGGAAATGGAGAGGACGTAGATGAAGATGAAATTGGAGACAGGATACTGCGTGAAGAATTTGACAGAGCACTGAAAGACCTAATTCGAAACCAGGCCCCGGAAGTAGACGACATTCCGTTAGAGCTACTGATAGCCTTTGGAGAGCCAGACATGACAAAACTCTACTGCAATTCCAATTCCAAAGAAAGCAGGTGCTGACATGTCTGAAAAGTATGTAACTATCAGCTTAATAAGTCACGGTTGCAAAATACTAACACGAAGTCTTTACAGACGAATGGAAAAACTGGCAGAAGCCGACCTCGGGGAAGATCAGCTTGGATTCCGTAGAAATGTTGGAACACTTGAGGCAATACTGACGCTACAAGTTACGTTAGGAGACATTAAGGAAATGCAAACCTACGGTTCCAGCATTTGTAGACTTAGAAAAAGCTTTTGAAAATGTTGACTAGAATGATCTCTTTCAAATTCTGAAGGTGGCTGGGGTAAAATACAGGGAGCGAAAGGTGATTTACAATTTGTACCGAAGCCAAATGGCAATGATATGAGTCGAGGCGCACGAAAGGGAAGCAGTGGTAGGGAGTGGAATGCGACGGGCTTGTGGCCTATCCCCGATGTTATTCGATCTGTATATTGAACAAGAGGTAAAGCTAACAAAATAAGAATTTGGAGTAGGGATTAAAATCCATGGAGAAGAAATAAAAACTCTGAGGTTTGTCAATGACATTGTAATTCTGTTCCAAACATCAAAGGACTTGGAGGAACAGTTTAACAGAATTGACAGGATCCCGAAAAGAAAACGAGGATAAATGAATGTAGTCGAATTAAATCATGTGATGCTGAGGGAATTAGATTGGTAAGAGAGACATTTAAGGTAGTAGAGTTTTGATGTTTGGGGAGCAAAGTAATTGATGATGGCCGAAGAAGAAAGGATATAAAATGTAGACTGGCGATCGCAAGGAAAGCGGTTCTAAAGAAGAGAAATTTGCTAACATCAAGTATAGTTTTAAGTGTCAGGAAGTCTTTCCTGAAAGTATTTGTATGGAGTGTAGCCATGTATGGAAGTGAAACAGGGACGACAAAAATTTTAAACAAGAAGAGAATAGAAGCTTTCTAAATGTGGTGCTACAGAAGAATGTTGAAGATTAGATTGGCCGGCCGCGGTGGTCTAGCGGTTCTAGGCGCGCAGTCCGGAAACGCTCGGCTGCTACGGTCGCAGGTTCGAATCCTGCCTCGGGCATGGATGTGTGTGATTTCCTTAGGTTAGTTAGGTTTAAGTAGTTCTAAGTTCTAGGGGACTGATGACCACAGATGTTAAGTCCCATAGTGCTCAGAGCCATTTGATTAGATCGGTAGATAACGTAACTAATGAGGTGGTACTGAACACAAGTGGGGAGAAGAGGAATTTGTGACAAATTGACTAAAAGAAAGGATCGTTTCGTAGGACACGTTCGGATGCATCAAAGGACCACCAATTTAGTACTGGAGGGAATCGTGGAGGGTAAAAATCGTAGAGGAAGACTAAGAGATTAATACACTAAGCATATTCAGAGGGATGTAGGTTGCAATAGTTACTCTGAGATGAAGGTTGCACAGGATATAATGGCATGGAGAGCTGCATCAAACCAGTAATTGGACTGAAGACCACAACAACAACAACAACGCTGTTTGGGCGACAAAATGACGAATGAGGAATAATATAGTGTGTTCTATACATAGTTCCTTGCTCATGCATAGCTTGCGCTCGTTAGGGTCCAGCCGTAAAACCGCCGCCGTCGTTGAACGACATTGAAGCACAGGTTGCTCAGAGGACATAAACATTGGCGCACAGACCAGAGGTGTCACTCAGCCTCGCTGCTAAGTTCCCCCACCACTGGCATGCCGTGCTGCCTGAACAGCGCGAGGACGGGGAAGAAGGGAATACTGCGAACGCCCCGCACTTATTTATGCCCGCATCTCGTGGTCGTGCGGTAGCGTTCTCGCTTCCCACGCCCGGGTTCCCGGGTTCGATTCCCGGCGGGGTCAGAAATTCTCTCTTCCTCGTGATGGCTGGGTGTTGTGTGCTGTCCTTAGGTTAGTTAGGTTTAAGTAGTTCTAAGTTCTAGGGGACTTATGACCACAGCAGTTGAGTCCCATATGCTCAGAGCCATTTGCCCCGCATTTAAATAACCATCTAGTCACTCTCATACGACTTTGTTTTGTAGTTCACATTTGACAACAACACAGATCAAAAACAACTCAATTTTTCAGTATTATTTAATTATTTTAGCGCATGAGGATATAAGACAGTTCTTCTCTGGTTGTCGATGTACAGACAAACGCAGACAATTTCCCATTTTTTTCTTTCTTTTTTTTTTAGCGTAGTTGTGACTTATTTAGTTTCATAATCGGGAAAGGTCTTTGAAGCACACATGTTGATCGAAATATTGTAGGACTTTTGCAACCTCATTATGGACATGTTTCCAAATGTCCATAATGAGGTTCCAAAGGTCCTAGAATTTCTTCTCTACCTGAGAAAATCAATGTCATGTTGGCGATCTGGACAGCTTTACCGTGCAAGTAGTTAGTCTTTAACGTTCAAGTAATTACCTTGCAGGTAGACCAGTTGCATTTGCATATGCACAGGTGCTCTTTCAACTGATGCAGGAGAGGGTACTAAAACAAGTCGAAACCACATGTAACATCGGCAGTGTCTTCAAAATATTTAGCAAACTATTCTTTTAATTCTTTTAGAACCACAGTGAATTCTTCAAACCTCGAGTTATCTTTAACAACAGTGAGGCTAGGAAAATTAACTGGTTTTATCAGACTTTGTCCATGCTTATTAAATACATCCCCATGAAATATGAAAGAAACTATTTCTCACCTTGCAGTGTCTTAATGTGGACTGTAAGCAGTCAAGTCCACTTAAAATGCGAGATATGCAATCAATTCCTGATGTCCAAATGTTCGTTGCTGCACTGCTTTTTGCTTCACAAATTCAACAATAGCTATTTTTGATTCGAAAAATAGTTCCAGGCATGCCCCTTGAATTAACCAACGTATTTCGCAGTAGAAAGTCTTCGCACTCTTCGTTCAGATCCATCGAAAACTGTTGCAGCTGACAATGGAATAAGGCGAGCGACTTCAGAAATTTTACTGTTCGTACCACCAATTTCTTCAAATGCTCCGTAACTGAAAATTTAGCACAAAACGTTTCTTGATATACAGAACAAAGAATCCCGTCTGTCGATTGTTATAATTTTATGCTCTTTTATTGGCAATTAATCTTTCAGTTCTGTCTGCATGGTATTGTAATCGCGGTTTCACAGGGCATTCACAATACCCGTCGCTTTTTCGCATACATCCGAGAATGACCGAGCGAGGACAAGTCAGACTGATCCTTGGCCAGTACACGACTCGCATTCCCTGCAGACTGCCTGTCAAGCCTTCGCCAGCCCTGGCACAGATGACGCAAGAAGGGGGCCACTATCATTCGTGCGGCGAAGCCACATGGCAAACTGGCACCATGCCAGTGGCACAATAGGTGATAGGAATAGGCGAGACTAGAGCGGACATCGTGGTTAATGCCAATGCGAGCAAGGCCGTGACGAAGCACACAAGGGACCACGAACGTCGTGTCAGTTTCGTTCGAGCATCGCTTAGTCAGGAAGGGCGGGAAGGAGATATCACTGCATCACCACTGGCGTCACCTGAAGCCGCCCGCGTCACACCGGCCGCGCCACGCCGCACAAAACGATTAAAAGAGGTTCGGCGCAGCATGGAGCGGTGTGCACATCGAACCGCGCCTTTCTGCTTGACAACTAACAATTTCCGCGCTGTGTCGGTACATCAAAGTAATTGGCTCGTTCGTGCGCAGCTCTGTTTGGATGTAGTTTCTCATTTTCCATTGTTATTGAAGCGTGCGCGTGCATACCGGAACGGTGTTGCTCACCTACGGACATTATGCTCTATTACGCGCAATTCTGCGCTGATCAGAGCCAGTTTGCACTACTCTGCACCGCGCTTTTGTGGAGAGCGCGGGGCGGCACGGTGGGGCGCGTCAGATGTGGGACGTAGCTCGAGGCAGGGAACTCGAGATCGGGCACGTATGTGATCGAGGAAAATGAGGTTTCCCAGAGTATGCCTTATCAGAAAAGGGATATCACATAAACAATGTGCGGCACTGCCGGCTGGAGGTGCAAGACGACAATAACGGGTAGCGTGATGATTCAGAGGTGGGTGAGAAGGAAGATTATCGATGTCACCTCATCGGGATAGATGTGGGAGGAATCAAGACCAGACCATGTCTTGATTCCAGTTCGGAAATAACTGCACTTTCGACATCTCTGTATAAAAACTGGTGTAGAGTAGCAGTACATTAGCTGGCATACCCGTAAAACGGATCTTATTGATTTCGGCGTTTGGAGCGAAACAGAAATGAGTAGAAAAAAGGCCTTGGTATCGATAAGCTACGGTAGAAGCGATTTTCTGGTGAATCTGGTTGTTATTGATGGGTTGTTATTCGATCTTATCATCGGCGTGGTGGTCATGGACTGACCCAGGAAAACGATGACTAATTTGAAACTTCCTGGCAGATTAAAACTGTGTGCCGGACCGAGAGTCGAACTCGGGACCTTTGCCTTTCGTGGGCAAGTGCTCTACCAATTGACGGCTGTGATTTCCCTAAATCACTCCAGGCAAATGCCGGGATGGTTCCTCTGAAAGGGCACGGCCGACTTCCTTCCCCATCCTTCCCTATTCCGATGAGACCGATGACCACGCTGTCTGGTCTCCTTCCCCAAAACCAACCAACCAATCTACCAATTGAGCTACCCAACCACGACTCACGCCCCGTCCTCACATCTTTACTTCTACCAGTACCTCGTCTCCTACCTTCCAAACTTTACAGAAGCTCTCCTGCGAACCTTGCAGAACTAGCACTCCCAAAAGAAAGGATATTAGTGAGACATGGCTTAGTCTGCCAGGAAGTTTCATATCAGCTCACACTCCGCTGCCGAGTGAAAATCTCATTCTGGAAGTTTAATTTGTCTGAAGAACCAATCACATGGACTGGATATATCACTAAGGGCGCATTTAATTTGGTATTACGCAAGGAAAGCAGGGAAGTTTCTTAAATAGGCAGCCCATGGGAGCTAAAAGGTAATTTAGTAGATGGAAAAGGGGTTTGAGCAGAGGTCAGTTTACCGTTCGCAGGTCGTTATGATCAGGCCCAGGTTGCCGAGGAAGATACTGGCGTTGGAAACAGACGGAACCATATCACGTAGTCGACGAAGTGCAATCTGACAGAAAAGTTGCGACTGCTCGTGTGTTAAGAGCACCCAGCTCATGTTCTTGTAGGAGTTAGAGGGCCAGAGGCCATTACTGAATGTTCTCCCACAACACCCCACGCCGTCCATACGAATACTGAAGTCACGCAGTGGAAAGAAGATGCTAATACGTGGTGTCATGCAGCAATCGAACCACGAGCCGGCGAAACCAGATGCAAGCGAATCTGTACTCTGAGGGGTGCAGAAATGAAGTCTCTCCCCCCCCCCTCCCCCCCCCCTTCCACTCATGTGGGTAGAGAATGTGACAGAGATAGCAGTGTGGTGGGGTAAAACTATGAGATGCGCTACGAAAATATTGGACGCGGCCACTCACCCGTTGTGGGAATGAACTTTCTTTGTCAGTCCAACGAGAAACGTTTTGTGATTTTATACGAAGCTTTATTTTCTCAGCAATTGTGATATAAATTTCAGAATAAATTTCAGTCGTAAGTAACACAAAGTAGAAGTATTTCACTTTATCGATCAAACTTCCAAAACCGGTAAACCAAAATAAATTTCCTAGTCATGCAACAGATGGCTAATTTTTATTCTCGAAAGAGGAAATATTTGTTGAAGTTAGACAGTTATCGGTGGACCGCATCAGTTTGGTAGGGGAAGCTGTTGACATCTCATATGGAAAGGGGATGATTATCCATTGAAAGCCGGCCGCGGTGGTCTCGCGGTTCTAGGCGCGCAGTCCGGAACCGCGCGACTGCTACGGTCGCAGGTTCGAATCCTGCCTCGGGCATGGATGTGTGTGATGTCCTTAGGTTAGTTAGGTATAAGTAGTTCTAAGTTCTAGGGGACTGATGACCACAGCTGTTAAGTCTCATAGTGCTCAGAGCCATTATCCATTGAAAGATGATGTATGAGCGATCAGCAGGAGGTAGAGACAGAGAGCGCAGAGGCAGAGCGATCAGAATATACATTTATGAAGAGTAACCACGATAACACGTTGTTGGACAAGCATCACTGACAGCTGTTCAAGTGGGTCGGTTATGGAGTTCACAGGGGTTTTCTCATCCCTACCAGGAGTAACTCACGGAACAGCTAACAAATTTAAAACAGCGTGCGGTGGGCTGCCGACAACGAGGACGTAGCCAGTCGCTTAGAAGCATCGTCAGGCTGCCGAGGAAGGTACAGTCGTTAGAAACAGACGGAATCATATCACGTGCCGCACTGCAGCACATAAATCAACTCGCGGTTGTGCCTAGGAAGACCGGGTCGGCCCCTTTGTATCTTAGATACTATGGTAATAAGTGACTAAACTGAGGCAAATGGAGGACGTTCGGAAACTATTCAGAACATCCCTCGCCAGTTCTCTGGAAAAACTTAGCTTTTGATTCTTGACAAGGCCGGCTTCAGTCAAGTTAAGCTCGATTTGTCTTGCTGAAAGGACTCATCTTTCCTATTCGAAAGGAAGCATTACGCATAAAACGGAAAACCTTTCGGCCTTAAGGATTCGAATGTGGCGTTTGTGAGTGGCCTGAATAGCTTAATCACGTCAGAAATGAGGGAATTTGGCGTCGCCTACATATACGAAATCATTGTCACCTCAGTGTCATTTAAAGAACACGTATGACGCTTAAGCCAGCTGCTGGCGACACTTCTGAGACTTGACAACTCGAACCTCTGCACAAATAGTGCGATCTTTCTCGGGTTTGAGATCTAGTCTGAAGGCATGCGTCCGGAGAGGGGCGAAGTAATCTAAGTTACGAAAATATATCTACGAACTCATGTATGAGAACTGAGACCATTCTTGGCCATAATTTAATTTTTCAGTAGGGACATAATCAAATTCGTACAGATAAGTTCTCAGTAAGCGTTTCTGAAGAAGAGCAAGAGTTGAAGTTGGCAAGATGAGAAAAACGCGTTCGAGTATATAAAGACTGTAGTCCAAGACAGCATTTGTTTGGCGTATCTTTATTTCCAGGCGCATTTCAGATTCTTCGCAGTCACCAGTATGCAAGTTATAGGCCTAGTGCTCGGCCTGCCACAGGAGAGCAGCAATGGGAGAATGATAATTGGACAAACATGCAGCCAGAACCGACTACACGCCGAAGTACGGTACTTCACTACCGAACTAGAAATTCTCGATATATAATATGTGATAAAACAGTTTAGGAAGTACCTGATCATCCTTATGGCTCTTTTATGCACTGAGCACTATTTTCTAATGTTTCTAAGGACTGTCAGACACATGAGTAGCAAATCGATACAGTGGTTCCTAGCAATACAGGATCAATATCTTACGATCACATTTTGCTGGTTGAAGATAAGAAATGTGCCTGATGTTGTGTCCGCACCAATGGACGCAGCTGGAACTGGCGCAATGAGATAGTTTCCGACTGGCGTCCCGGGCGACACTTTCAAGTTCGCTGCCAACGACAAGCGCGGCCCGATCAGCAATCTCCCCGCCGCCGCCAATGAGATGCACTTCCGCACTGTCATAAGCGGCGGCCACAGGCACCAATGGGGTTCAAGTGGCGTTGGCGTACGACTGTTCTAGTACAGAGTTCCATGGTTGCAGTTCGTAGTGGAGATCAGCCAGCGAGACTTAGTCTACCACTGGAGTCACCTAGGGCTAAGTGCTTACTACTAGGGATAAGTTTTTACTACAGTAATTGACTGCGTGGCGCCCAGGACGGACATTGTGTTTTTGACATTGTATTGAGTAACGCACACCTTGACAGACCACTGCTTAGCTCTGTCTGTCCGCTAGCACATCTAGCGAGTTACTGTACAACTTTAGTTAAGTACAGCAGCGCAATAAAGTGTATATCTGTGTGTCACTAATTTGTTTGCAGTGTGACAGTTCCTCCGTCCACCTCGAAGCAACTAATTCTGATACAACGTGTGCGAGCCGTTCTGCCAAGAAGAGCCATACGCATCACCTAATGACTGAGTTTAAAGCCATCGGGGAAGTATGGCGATGATCTCGTCGCTCTTGCAAAAAATGAGGGAACAATGGCAATGTTACAGCACTGGGAGCACGCATGTATCCAAAACTATAGAAAGAAGTTAGCCGCTGCTCATGACCTGCAGCCAGATATTCCGATATTAAAGAATTTTCTACAATCTTGAATGGGTGGAGAGGAGGTAGAAACGAAAAATATGACCTTACTATGCACGATCTAGCAGAATGTACGTTCCTGATGATATATGAAACAGCAAAGATGGAAAATTTGGATCCCTGACGTACTTATAAAGGAGGTGACTGGGAACTAGCACCACACCTTGATGGGGAAGTAGTTTTCAACAGCCGCCGAGGAGTAGGAAGTTGCTGCGCCAGACCGAAGGTTGTGGAAGCAGTTGGACAGAGTGACACGTGTCAGCATGTCAAACACCCAAATGCCACTGCCCTAAGTGACATGCATGCCATCACACGCGAAACGCCAAGCGACCTGGGGTGGGATTTTCATGGTCCATTTCCAAAGAAGCAGTCTCGGCAATATTTTTCCTTGTGGTCACGCACACGTTCGTAAAACCATGTCAGGCTATATGCCACTAGCCCCACCACGATGAAAGGCTGCATCAACATACTGGTGGATCATTGTGTGTGCACATGCAGTAAGCCTAAGATGGTCCTCTCATATCATGTGACGATTTAAATGTCCCAAAGTTGGAAGGCAGTATTAGAGTAGGACGAAATCAAAGTGACTTTCCCCTCAAAGAGAAAACTTCACTAAAGCCCCGTGGACGACATATGTGCGAGCTGATAGTGTTCATTTGAATACTTGTGTCTGCTGGGCACAATGCCTGCCTTCAGTATCAGAAATAGAGGGGCATTACAGGAAGATTGCATATAGTGGTACAGAATATTTGCAGTGGGCCTATAATTTCGAAAACCAATGGAGTACATGGCAGAGAGAATTCTAAAACCTGTGACTGGAGGAGAAGTAGAGGCACAGCTGCAAGCAACACGTGAATCGGACCAGACGCTTGATGACTGAAATACGAAGGACAGGAAAAAGAAGGAAAAACGGCATAAACCTTCAAGATCGGAGAGTCTTTGTATGAATACATTGACACTCGGAAGCCTAAATTAAAAGGATCGAGAAGTTCTTCCACCTATACAGGAGCCTGTACGTGGTACACAATTTGGTGGCGTCGAATGCCTATGTCACCGACGATAAGGTTCGGGTGTTCAACGTCCTGAGCTTGATGGCATATGCCTCTGAATAGAGTAATGTATAGCAAGAGAGGAGGATATAATATTTGAGTCTGTCAAAACCTAATATTTCGTAACTACAACATGGCATAGTGAGTTTTGTGTTAAAATGGTTCTGAGCACTATGGGACTTAACATCTTACGTCATCAGTGCCCTAGAACTTAGAACTACTTGAACCTAACCAACCTAAGGACATCACACACAACCATGCTCGAGGCAGGATTCGAACCTGCGACGGTAGCAGTCCCGCGGTTCCGGACTGCAGCGCCTAGAACCGCACGGCCACCGCGACCAGCTGAGTTTTATGTGTTTATTATGTTTTACATTTATTAATATGAGCTATAACAATTGTAAACAGGCATATCTGTGAAAAGATGAAATGATAAGTGTGTGTTTTAACGCATTTGGTCCTTGCGTAGACGTGCCATACAGTAGGAAGGTGAGAGGAGCCGTTCTCATTAACTAGAAGTTTTCTTTACTTATTTTTTTTTGTTGACATACAAAATCATTCGCGCAGTCCCCACACCTAAGACAATAACAAAAAATGAAGGTACAGGTAGCCTCCATAGATCGGTAACGCGCATCTTGAATTAGATGATTTCCAGTTGCGCAGTGTAATAGAAAGCACAGTTTTTGTTGTTGCACTTGTTGCTGTTGTGGGACTCTAACACACTAAGTGTTATGTTTAGTGTATCGTTTATAATATAGGTTTTGGTACCTGTCCCATCCTGTCTGATCTGCCCTATGTTAGTCTGATGATGTGTGTCAATAACATAATCAGTTGCTTTGTTTGGCACCTACTTCACACTGTTAATCTTTACTGACACCATCACATGTACCATTTTGTGTGATAAATATATTCGTTGCATGATGTTATGTTTTTCCTTCGTAATAGAAACTGTGTGTGTGTGTGTGTGTGTGTGTGTGTGTGTGTGGGTGTGTGTGTTTTCTTGGTAATACAATGGTCCTGTCTAGTGAAATTTTGTCCCTGGTGTGTTATTTGCATGTTGTTCATTGTTTTATACTTTCTTTATTCATGCCATTTGACAACTGCTTAATTGTTAACACGCTTGACAAAATCTGAAAAAGCCTGGAATCCGCATCTCCTCAACCACCCCCCCCCCCTCCCCGCCCCAGACCAACAAATACCACGAAGCTTGCAACTGATGTAATTTCATCGTTACAAAATGAAGATTTTTTTATGAATGCCTAATTAGCAACAGACGGGCACTTTACCTTGGTTCTTAAACCTTCTAAACCAGAAGGTGAACAATTATGCCAAGCAGCAATTTAATATTTCGCTGCCTGACACTCTGGACAAAAGAGTTTTCTCTGCCGGGCTTTGTGATCATATCCGCCGCACTAGCTAAATGGTCAGCGCGTGGGGTCCGTGTTCTACTCCCTGCTGGGTCGGGAGATTTTCTCCCCTCAGGGGCTGGGTGTTGTGCTGTCCTCATCATCATTTCATCCCCACTGTCGACGCGCAAGTCGGCCAATGTGGCGTTGCAATCAATAATACTCGCACATGGCGGCCGAACTTCCCTAGGCCGTACTCCCAGCCTCTGCCGCCATACGATCATTTCCATTTTTGTTAACACGAGACTTTCGACTTTCCCTGCAGGTGCTGAAGATGGATAGGTTAGCGGATTACCAACACTGTGTTGCCAAAAGGATCAGAAACTGTTTTCAGTTTTATTATTTCCTTATTTTTCGGTTTCATTAGAACTTACAATTCCGGTTAATGGTCAATAGTGCCGAACCCGTCCGTTCATTATCGGATCATTACCTACGTTAAATGAACATTATTAATCGAAACGCAAAATCTGATTTTTACATACATAAATAATTTTCGAGCATGCCAAAGACACGGTATAAGGCAAAACTTCAAAAATATTTATTACATCAGATTAACAGTTTTCTGGCACTGGACCAAATGCGTTCAAACACGCACTTATCATTTCATCTTTTCACAGATATGCCTGTTTACAATTGTTATAGCTCATATTAATAAATGTAAAATACACAATGAAAAGACACAAAATTGAATAGGGTCTGTATAGGGTACGTAAATATCACTGCAGATATAATTTTGCAATTAAAACAGTTCATTAACTTCAGAGTATAAAGAACTTTTCAGTGGCTGATCAATCCTTTTCGTTAGATGGGATATAGCGCGTGTTTTTCTTGTAATTAAGCTCGACAATTGACAATATGTTTACTACATGTTATGGTTGAATGTACGAAAAAAAAAAGGAAAGACGGAGACGACCGCAGTTCTGAGAGTCAATTGAATATCACTTGATGGTGTCGAGCGAGCACGCGTGTTTACATTTCGGCGGCGGCGGCAGTAGCTGCTGTCGGGGCGAGCTGTGAACCTGAGAATCTAGTCTAACTCCTTCTTGACTGTTAAACACCAGTCTGATAAAATTTCTACCTCTTCAGTGAAGCCGAGGATCCTAGTTATTCCCTAGCTACGTTAATTGGCATGATACATGCTATTTGGCTGGAATAGCGCGTACGTCGTTGCCCTCAAATCGCTCACAAACTGTCAGTGCTCGGTGCAATTCTCCGTACTATCAGACTTTGCAGTTTATCTCCTTAGGAGTTAAGACGAGCCTGTGAACAAGTGTTCACATAATTACTCTCGCAATCGTCTCAGCGCTGCCCGAGTTGCCTTGCTCAAAGACTCGACGATTTTATGCAACAGAAGAACGAATTTTTCTGTTTGTATTTGCATATATCAAAGCTGGCAGCCACGCGTTTTATTTTTGGCCAATCAGAGCGTTCGTACATGTTTTAACTCCATCCACTAGAGTTTCCGTAGCCTATCACAGGGGTCGTTTCTTTCGTAGGGGAGAGTTTAACTTCTGCTACGTAATAAAGAGACAAACAGCTTTTCTCCACGTGGGTTGTAGCACAGGTGGCTACAGTGAGTCGCCAATGTTTTGAGTTGGATTTCTCCAGACGTTTAGCTGCCATCTCCAGCCATATTCCTGCAGAAAGGCTTTCTGAAGAGTCTTCGTTAAAAGCAGGGACAAGAGCGCTTTTGCCAGCGGCCTGCGCAGTGGCTCTGGCATAGCATTGTTGTCCCCTGAATGTTCCGCTGTGAAGGTTTTGGCCTAAGATGGGATGGGCATTGCCGTCGTAAAATTCTCCTTTGCACAGAACTGCGTCTCGTAGCTCGGTTTTGAGAAATTACTTGTATGAAGCTACTAGTGTGAGTGAGAGTGGTTTATATTCATGAAATGCCTGCTTCTTTATGCGATTTGCCTATCAATAAGATTCGTTGATTTTCATGTAAATATGTCGTGCGACATATCGATTTAACCAAAATTTTTTCAGGAATTCAATGTAAGGTGTGTTATTTGTCTGACACCTCACAGTTTATCGTTAAATGTTTGACAATAACAGTTTTAGACATTTTATGTAGCTCTTACACCAGTTTCAAATAGCATGACAGTAGGTACCAATGTTTTGCACAGTATCAGTTAATGTCTTTTAAAATACATAAAAGCATTGTATATTTCGTTTAACTGGTTATCAAATCTTTCTAAAATCCATGGAAGTGGTTTTAAAATACTTCTAAAATTCATAAAAATGATTTTTTAACCTTTCGAAGAATGTTTTAACAATACATACTTGGTTTAAAAACATTGGAAACTATATTCACCCCTACTACTGGTGCTGTCTTAGCTGTTAACAGACTGCAGCAAGCTGTGACGTGCTACGGCCACCAACTGACACCTATCGTAGGCCATAACGGTTCATTATACAAAGCATATAAACTATTGTATTTAAATTCACTGCTCATTCGAAAGTTTTTGTGGCACCTTTGTTTTCCATTTAAATATGTTTCGTTCCTCTAATAACTCCGTTTTGTTCTCTTAGGCGCTGCATACAAAATTTTCATAGCGTTTTCAGTACTACCTACTATGTGCACTATACTTCGGAGATCATGGTCAAAAGCAGTTTTATTGTTTGGACTACTGTGTTTCTTAAATCTAGTGCTAAAATTACGATGAGTTTGGCCCAGATTAAAAATGATCACATGAACCAGATTGGAGCCTATCCACACCAGATGCCGCATACTTCCCATTCTTTCCTTCATTTTTTTATGGATTTATGCCTTAGCTTAAATCTCAATTGGCTTGTTGTGTGATTTGGCTGCGTATGATCTTCCCACGTGGATGAACTATGGCTGCCCACGCCTCACATAGAGGTACATGAACTTCACCGAGTGGACACTATTGAACGATACATCAAGGCAACGCCTCGCTTACAAACCGTTAAACTAGCTTTTTCCTCTGACATGTACAGGCTGATTTTCCCCACTGTGTACAAGCTCTAGGGACCGATCAATGAGAGGATACGGAACAAAAAAGTGTAGTGAACTTATGGCCAGAAATACGTGGTTTCTATGCTAGAGTCCACTTATTCAGTCATACTTTGTTTCAGAGACTGATCTGATGCATGCTGTACCATGCAACCACAGTTACTGTCTGCATGGTTTCCTCATTGAAGGTGGTATTGTTCATGCCCTAGCGCCTCTCCTGCAATAGTTATTGGTAATGCTGTGACCGATTTACTTCTCTTACTGTCTCACGTCGTAGTGGATGTCATACGTTGTTGTACACAATGGTTCCATATTCGAATCGAGAGCTTGCCTACAGGGTGTTTACTTACGTAAAGGAAATAGCAATGGGCTGCGGGCAGCAAGGTTGTATCAGGAGACCTCTTCCCGCCAGCAACAACCACAGCATTCAGTGCTTTCAAAAGTGTTTCGTCGTTTAGCAGAAACAGGGTCATTTCAGGAAGCAGGAAATCATGTAGGACGTACTCTAAATGTTCGGACACCAGACTTTGAGGGACATGTGATTGACACTGTGGAAGGTGACCGTCGTGTCTATACAAGGCAGTTAACCCGCCAGTACAGGGTAAGCCAGACGATCGTGTCTAACATTGTTCATGACAATTGTTACTACCCTTATCACTTACAGCAAGCGCGGGGCTTACTAGTTACAGACTTACCTCATCGGCAGCAGTTTTGTTGCTGGTTCCTTCACCAGGCAACGATGATTCCGGGATTTGTGTCATCCATCCTATTCACCGATGTGGCCACCCTTATGTGGAGTGATATCTTCACCTTTCGTAACAGTCATCTGTTGGATAGTATGCAGAACTCCTATGGTGTTGTGACAGCGAATCATCAGCATCGGTGCAGCCGGAAATGTGTGGGCCGGGATAACTGGCGACCGTATTTTTGGACCAGTCTTTCTTCCACGTCGCTTAACGTACTGGAACTATCGGCGTTTCTTGTGGGGACTTTGCCACCCCTGCTGGAAGAAGTCTCATTGATGATTTGAAGGGTTATGTGGTGCTCCAGCCCACTTCACTGCTAACATCCAGACGTATGTCCAATGGTTCCAATGGCTCTGAGCACTATAGGACTTAACTTCTGTGGTTATCAGTCCCCTAGAACTTAGAGCTACTTAAACCTAACTAACCTAAGGACATCACACACATCCATGCCCGAGGCAGGATTCGAACCTGCGACCGTAGCGGTCGCGTGGTTCCAGACTGTAGCGCCTAGAACCACTCGGCCACTCCGGCCGGCAGACGTATGTCAATCGAGTCTTCCCTGGTTGATGGATCGAGAGAGGGGGTCCACTTGCATGGCCTGCTCGTTCCCCCGAACTCAACCAATTCGATTTATGGTTATGGGGCCATCTGAAAGGTATCGTGTATGCAGAGCTCATTCCAGATGTGGAACAGTGTATTCATGCTGCCTTTGACACTGCTTGGATGCAGCTTGGTCGATGTGAACTGTGTGAGAAAGAACATGCTACGGAGCATACATGCATGCTTTGAGGCACATGGGAATCATTTTAACACTTGCTGTAACTGTGGATGGATGGTACATCGCGTATTAGACTGCAGTCTCTGTAACAACGTATGACTGAATACACGGTCCCTAACACGAAAACCATGCATTTCTGGACGTACGTTCATTAGACCTTGTTTGTTCAATATCCTCTAATCGATCAGTCCATAGAGCTTGTACAAGGTGGAAAAAATCACCCTGTAAGTTACATCAGTTTATCAGGAAGTGATCCTTTAAGAACGACTGATATTCTCGAGTTTCAAGTAAATTTATATATCTCAGCAACTATTGAATTTATCAACAAGAGTCTTGAATAGAGAAATACTCTTACTGTTTGCAAGTATTGAAAGTAAAATTCTCATACTATCTTTGTACCGAAATAGCCATAAATTAATACACAGTTTGGCGTATGGCTTAGTGACTCGATACACGCTCTCTCCGCGATGCTCACATAAAGCGCATATAAAGCACATGGTGTGAGAACAGAACTCTCTAACTACATTTCCACACAGCGTCCTCACAGGCAATTAGTACTGTCTCCCAGTGAATGATTAAATATTGCTACGCCACAAAACGGTATAACTCCATCATACAATGATTAAGAAATAAGTGAGAAATGGCTGAAATATTACTTCACAGAGTAAGGCGAGAGTAAAGTAATACATGAGTGTCTTATGTACGTGTATGAGGAATCTCAATGCGAAATGTGCACATTTCAAACGTAACGTGAAGATTTATTGCCCGAAAGCATACTAAAAGAAACACACGGTGAAATAATTTTGTACACATAATATTTATCCAGAAGTAGTTGAAAGTCCACCATCGCTTACAGTTTCGCAATAGATTGATGTTTCATTTCCCCATACAAGTCACCCACATGAATCCCTCCTCTTTGTCAATTGAAGTGTAGTGGTATGTTGGCTCTCAAATGGAGATCAGCTGTGTTATACTGAAGAGATGAAAGGAAAACAATTACCATGAGCATCTGTTCAAATACGTAGAAGCTAGGACGCTGGCTACCGTGTCACGGGACAAAACTTAGAGGTTGCTGTTTCTTATAGGTTGATAACACCATCATCTCTCCATCGGATGGAGTAGGTACTAAAACATATGATATTGTCTAGCTTCTCTCTATTTCTATACACATGTGGAGCTTAAGCACTATGGCACACATCAAATATTATCGTCTCATTCACTGGTATGCGTGACACTAATACAAGACGATATGATATTGTCTTTACGAAAGGAAATAATAGATTGAAGCGTTGATGCGAGATATAATGCTTATTTGGAACAAGTGGTGAAATTAGCATCACATAAGGTGTTTTGGAATGCGAAAATGATGAGACCATCATCAATATCATTTAACACAAGACAAAAACGAAATTTTCAATGGACATTACTTCATTGCCACACCACCAGAAAGTTGACAGTATTTAGCGCGCCTTGTAGCAGTATTCTGTGTACCATATTACTGGTGTGCAACGCGAGGTATCTAGATATCGGGTTTCAGTATCTCATTTACATAGAAATATGTTAGGGCATTGCGTTCGATTGGTACAGTAAATAGATATGCAAATGGCATTAAAACAATTCACTGTACATGTAACCCTCGTTCATTTACAATAAAGCTGTTAGGTGAATATAACACAAAGACCAAGCATGAAAGCAAGAGGGCGCTGTATTTTGACACAGTAAGACAGGCACGTATTAAGGAAGGGATAACTTCATTTTTACAAGTTTATAAAGAAATAAATAGAGATCAGATATCGAGGATCATACATTATTAGATGAAAATGGGAATGCAGTACAGCAAATTATATGGATACACGTTACTATCACGTGTTAAACCAAGAAGGCTTTACACATTGAAACTTCCTGGCCGATTTCTTTTTTTTATTTGGCAATACCGTAAGGTTTTTCGCTTTGACACTAAGGGTTACTAAAAGTAGCAAGATGAATTTTGCTAGAGCGTTGTCTTACCATTCCCTCATTGAATTTGTATCTGCCTGCTTGTAGTTCTGCTACAAAAGAATTAAAAATCTTGCATTCAGCGAGTCTCGAAAGGCGAACAAAGGCAGCGTGCACCTGACAGTCAAGTACGTTACCTTTTTTATTTTTTTTATTTTTTTATTTTTTTATTTTTTTATTTTTTCTGGGAATTCGCAGCTCCATGAAATAATACACAAAAAAAGCTCGCACGTGCTGCCCCTACCACGGTTCTTTTATTTACTGTTTTAAATACATTCTTAATGTGGTTTTACTTTATACCACAACAAAAATAAATGTATCTAGCACCGTATCGTGCTCTGAGAAAAAGAAAACAGTATCTCGGCACGTTCCTACACCGAGGTAATGTATATGTGGAAAACGAAAAAAAAAGTGCTTCATACAGGATGCAGAAGGGTGTGTCGCTACTCTCCTTACGCTTCATCATCCAGGTACGTCTTCACGTTTATCATGTTATTCCACCGAGAATCGAACTTAGTCTTGTCAGCTCACTCAATGGGTGTCTTCTCCTACCTGTTGATGATCCAGCTGCGTGGAGGGTCGCGTAGGGCACTCCCTAAGTAATTAGAAAAATGCGGTCAGTATTTTGGGTTCCGTACGATCTTACAATGACGTTCTTGTAGGTAGTTCCAAAAGTCGAATACTTCTTTAGGTCCATCGTGCAATAAGTAGTGTACCGCATGCGCACGGATCCACGTGACAGCGTTGGTCTTGGCGCGCGGAAAATACTGTTGATCCGGAAATAGTAGAAACCGAGGTGTAATGTGTTCCGGAGTCACTCGTAGAAAATACGACAAAATTTGTCGCACCAAGCGCCACACGTCTTCTGCCGCGCCACATGTGAGACGGTGTTCGTCCGTGTCTGGTATCCCGCAGTCTACGCAGAGAGGCGATTCCGCCATGTTTATCTTGTGGAGGCTTGATCGGGTGATCTGTTTACCATCGACTGTGATGTACCATGTGGATCGGACGGCTGTGTCCAGTGGAACCGCGTGAATCGCCTTCCACACCACCTTCCAATTAACCTGAGGGCTTTTGGTCTCCACGATGTTTGGTGGGCGCCTCTGCTGTAGGACATGATATATATCCCGCGCCGACGCCTCTTTCGTCGGTGGTACTGCGATACGGACATAGCTGTGTTCAATGTAAAAGTTCCCGAAGTAGTAGAAGGGTGGGGGTATGTCTTGCGTCGTCAGTGGGGCCATAAGGGAGGGCGGAGCTAAGGACTCCTACAGCAAACCTGTCAACCTTTCCGGGTGGTGGCGCCACAGCTTGATGTGTGAGCTGACATACAGGGCCACAGCTCTGTCGTGGACATGGACCAGACCAAGACCTCCCCTTTCTGGGGGAAGGGTCAGTGACTCATAACTGACTTTGAAGAGCATGCTTGTACTGACGTAGGCTCCGAATGCCGCTAATAGACGTCGAGCCATCAGTAACGGTATTGGAAGAACACGCGCTATGTGTGGAAGGCGCGATGCGAGGTAAACATTGACGAAGTGTGTCCTCTGGAGAATGTCGAGGGTCCGCAGACGAAGGTTGAAGGTCTGGACCCGAATTTGTTGTAGTAAGCGGCGGTAGTTAAGAGCCGCAGTGCGCCGTATGTCGTCGTGAAACTCTATTCCGAGAGATTTGATAGTGCCACGAAGCTGTAGGGATTCGACACACGCTGGGGTCAACCCGTCTCCTATGGCCATGGCGACCGATTTGGCGACGTTGAGACTGCTGCCGGAAGCCACACCGTACGTGGTATTCCATTCAAGTGCTCTGTTGACATCGTCGCGATTGCGGAACACGGGAACCAGGTCGTCTGTATATGCTGTACAGCGAAATGTGACGTCACGTAGGGTAAGACCGGTGAGGCGTTGACGGAGGCCACAGAGGAGCGGTTCCAGTGCCAGAGCATATACACTCCTGGAAATTGAAATAAGAACACCGTGAATTCATTGTCCCAGGAAGGGGAAACTTTATTGACACATTCCTGGGGTCAGATACATCACATGATCACACTGACAGAACCACAGGCACATAGACACAGGCAACAGAGCATGCACAATGTCGGCACTAGTACAGTGTATATCCACCTTTCGCAGCAATGCAGGCTGCTATTCTCCCATGGAGACGATCGTAGAGATGCTGGATGTAGTCCTGTGGAACAGCTTGCCATGCCATTTACACCTGGCGCCTCAGTTGGACCAGCGTTCGTGCTGGACGTGCAGACCGCGTGAGACGACGCTTCATCCAGTCCCAAACATGCTCAATGGGGGACAGATCCGGAGATCTTGCTGGCCAGGGTAGTTGACTTACACCTTCTAGAGCACGTTGGGTGGCACGGGATACATGCGGACGTGCATTGTCCTGTTGGAACAGCAAGTTCCCTTGCCGGTCTAGGAATGGTAGAACGATGGGTTCGATGACAGTTTGGATGGACCGTGCACTACTCAGTGTCCCCTCGACGATCACCAGTGGTGTACGACCAGTGTAGGAGATCGCTCCCCACACCATGATGCCGGGTGTTGGCCCTGTGTGCCTCGGTCGTATGCAGTCCTGATTGTGGCGCTCACCTGCACGGCGCCAAACACGCATACGACCATCACTGGCACCAAGGTAGAAGCGACTCTCATCGCTGAAGACGACACGTCTCCATTCGTCCCTCCATTCACGCCTGTCGCGACACCACTGGAGGCGGGCTGCACGATGTTGGGGCGTGAGCGGAAGACGGCCTAAAGGTGTGCGGGACCGTAGCCCAGCTTCATGGAGACGATTGCGAATGGTCCTCGCCGATACCCCAGGAGCAACAGTGTCCCTAATTTGCTGGGAAGTGGCGGTGCGGTCCCCTACGGCACTGCGTAGGATCCTACGGTCTTGGCGTGCATCCGTGCGTCGCTGCGGTCCGGTCCCAGGTCGACGGGCACGTGCACCTTCCGCCGACCACTGGCGACAACATCGATGTACTGTGGAGACCTCACGCCCCACGTGTTGAGCAATTCGGCGGTACGTCCACCCGGCCTCCCGCACGCCCACTATACGCCCTCGCTCAAAGTCCGTCAACTGCACATACGGTTCACGTCCACGCTGTCGCGGCATGCTACCAGTGTTAAAGACTGCGATGGAGCTCCGTATGCCACGGCAAACTGGCTGACACTGACGGCGGCGGTGCACAAATGCTGCGCAGCTAGCGTCATTCGACGGCCAACACCGCGGTTCCTGGTGTGTCCGCTGTGCCGTGCGTGTGATCATTGCTTGTACAGCCCTGTCGCAGTGTCCGGAGCAAGTATGGTGGGTCTGACACACCGGTGTCAATGTGTTCTTTTTTCCATTTCCAGGAGTGTAGTAACGTCGACAATGGGCAGCCTTGACGCACGGAGCGGAAAATCGGGAGGGACTGCGAGAGACGCCCGTTAACGAGCACTTTGGAAGTCGCCCCTCGTAGGAGGCGCATCACGACGTCTGAATTGCTGTGGGTACTGCATGTGCTGGAGAACGGACGTCAGGTACGCGTGATCCACTCGATCAAAAGCTTGGCCAAAATCTAGTGATGCCAGCGCTCCCGGGATGCGGCGTGCCCTGGCTAGGGCTATTAAGTCACTGTATCGACACAATGCTGTGTGGATGTTGTTTATACCCCCTAGGGAAGTCTGATCTGGTGAGATGACGTAAGGTAGGGTCGGTCGTAGACGGTTTGCTAATAGTCTGGTTAATATCTTCATGTCGCAGTTGACGAGTGTTAGCGGGCGGTAATCTTGTATTCGAGCCCCACCTTTAGGTTTGTGAACCGGTATAATTATTCCTTCTACGAAGGTCGCAGGGAGCGGCACCGCGGGGGACATAAGCTCCCGACAGATGTCTGTTAACTTGGGAGCCAGTAAATACTTCTATAAAACTCCACAGGGAGCCCGTCGGGGCCAGGAGACTTATTCGCCGCTCCTTTACCGATGGCGTCGATAACTTCGTCTTCCGTAATGTCGTTCAATAATTCAGTTTGTAAATCCTGTGGGACAATGCCGTAAACCAGTTGTGAGGCTACTATCACCGTCGTCGGGTCGGAACATTGAGCAGAATAAAGTCGTGCGTAATGGTCGAAGAAGGCTGCAGCAATATCGCGTTGTGTGGTGTGATGACGGCCGTCCTCAGTGGTGATGGCATGTATCAGCGCCCGTCTTCGCAGTGTACGTTCTCGGATGACGTGGTACATGGTGGGTCGTCCCATTGCGAGTCTGTCTTGTGTTCGCGCTCGGACGATCGTCCCTTCGAGGTGTCGGTGCATATGGGCTACGATCTGTGCTTTCGCACGCTTAACTGTCAACTGTCGTTCCGGTGTGGGTGGCAAGGAGGCGCATTCGCGAAGGACGGTGAAATAAAAATCAAGGGTCTGCCGCTTCCAAGCAGCAGTTTCACGACCATACGTAATAAAGGTTCGCCGTAGGGCCGGCTTGGCGCAGATTAACCACCAACTAATCGACGTAGGATACGTTGGGAGGCGGCGGACGCACAAACTCCACGTGTCTGTGATGGCGCGTCGACAATCCGGAGAAGCGAGATGAGCAAGGTTTAATTTCCAGGGATGTCGGCTGGGCCACACCCGTTGGCGACGAAGGGTGACGGCACATATATAGGCCTCGTGAGCAGAAAAGGCTACTGGCCACACCTCCGCGTCACTCACCGTTGCCGCTAGAGAACGGGAAACGTAAATCCTATCGATGCGACTAGACGAGTGACTCGTGAAATGGGTGTATCCCGGTCTATTTCATCGGACATGTTCCCATGTATCTACCAGCTGGAGATCGCCGATGAGTGTCCCAAGTTCGGGACACGGTGAATGCCGTGGCAGTTGATCTTTAGGTGCTTGGGTGCAATTGAAATAGCCCCCTAATATCAAGTCATCGTGCCTGCCCTGAAAAAGCGGTGCTATTCCTTCTGCGAAGAAGAGCGATCGGTCACGACGGCGATTCGTTCCGGAAGGGGCGTACACATTGATAAACCGGACGCCTTGCGCCGTTACGGCCATTCCTCTAGCGTCGGGGAGATCTCGGACTTCGTCCGCCTCGAGGCCCTCTCTGAGCAGAATTGCGACTCCACTGTTAGTTGGCGAGGTGTGGGACACATGAGCCGTATAACCATACATACCCGGGAAATCGGCGACGAAGACTTCTTGGAGAAAGACAATGTCAACGTCTGCTGCATTGAGCATGTCTTGGAGCAGCGACAACTTCGTACATGTCCGAATGGTGTTAACGTTGATGGTCGTTAAGCGATAGGTCTGTACATCGTCTCCTGCGGTGGGGGCCGCCGTCAGTGTCGCCGTAAAAGGTGGGGCCTGTGATCTGCTTGCCGCGTCCGCGCCGTCATCTGGTGCTACTCGGGAGGGGCCGAGGTGTGGGAGGAGAGAACTCTCTCCTCATCCACCACAGCGGGCGTAGAATCGTCTTCAATGTCATCCGCCCAAGGTCCGTAAGTTAACGGTGGCTGCGGTAGAACACTTGTGGGCTGAGTGACTAAGGGTGAATCCGCAGTTGTTTCCGGTTGTGTACCAACGGCGGGCGCTGTGCTGGCCATCCGTTTGTCCGAGAGAGCGGAATCGGGTTTGTCAAAATCAGACAAAGTGACAGGTGAGGGCGATCTCGTGTCATCCATTTTCCTCGTCGTTTCGTCGACCGTCCGGTCGTCAACTGGAGAAGACGTCCGCTGGAGGCAATCGTCTGAGGGTGTGCGACGTCGCTTTTTATGTTTTCTCGGTGACCTTTGTTTGCGGACGTGGGTTTCTGTGTCCGAAAGAGTTTGTGGTTCCCGTATAGCATCCCCCTCAGGCAGAAAGGCGGAGGTCAGTACAACCCTAGCGTCGAGTTCCATTCTCTCGTCCGAATCTTCATGTGGAGTCGATGGGCGGCGTTCTTCAACCTCTGCAGACACCGTAATGGTGTTGGTCATCGATCGTGTCACCTCTGCGTAATTGAGGGGGATGGCCGTGAGCGTAAGAGGTGGTGTCGTGTCATCCAACGGAAGTTGTGTAACCCGACGTTGAATATACGCCGAGCGCACATGACCCTCCTGGCCGCAGCAACCAGAACAAGTACGAGGTTGTCCGTCGTACATTACTATTGCTCGACAGCCACCTATGACTAAGTAGGACGGCACATGTTTCTTTAATTCAATTTTCACTTGTCGGACGCCGTTGAGGACCTGGTACGTCTCGAAGGTGTTCCATTTTTCGGCCACGTGGCTAATTACCGTCCCATAAGGGCGGAAAGCTGAGGTAACGACGTCCGGTGGTACTTCGAAAGAGAGTTCGAAGACGCTTAGTGTGCGTAATCCTAGTCCAGCATGGTAAGCAGTAACCTCTCCGATGTGACCATGGGAGTGTTTGAACTTGAGAGTGTTCGCGCATCTGTTCACAACTGCGTGACATAACTCGTCATCGACCATCTTGACGTAAACGACGCTACTTGTGATGGATAGGTGGATACCGATGATGTGCTGTGTTGGTATTTGAACTTCGTCACGGATGAATCGTTCGATTTCAAAGGCTCGTGGTCGTGCGTAGTCGGGCTGGAAGCTGATCTTGATGGTAGCTTTTCTGTACGAATGAGCCATGGCGACTCAGTGTTAACGGACGCGAGTATTAGCTGCGGCGAGGAAGTAAACAAACTACGCGCGCTCGCGACTCTGCGGAAGGGACGTAAACGAGACGTCCTCGCCGCTCACCGGCCAAAATCAGACTGGCAGATTAAAACTGTGTGCCCGACTGAGACTCGAACTCGGGACCTTTGCCTTTCGCGGGTAAGTGCTCTACCAACGGAGCTACCGAAGCACGACTCACGCCCGGTACTCACAGCTTTACTTCTGCCAGTATCTCGTAAAGTCTGGAAGGTAGGAGACGAAATACTGGCAGAAGTACAGCTGTTAGTACCGTCCGTGAGTCGTGCTTCGGTAGCTCAGTTGGTAGAGCACTTGCCCGCGAAAAGCAAAGGTCCCGAGTTCGAGTCTCGCTCGGACACACAGTTTTAATCTGCCAGGAAGTTTCATATCAGCGCACACTCCGCTGCAGAGTCAAAATCTCATTTTTGCTTTACACATTAAAATATTTACATGACAGTAAAACAGACATACTTTTGGGGAGAGGTAAGTTCATTTTCACAAGGCTTTTTAGTAAGTGGATATTATTTGCTCTGAAGAAGCTCCAGGAATGCAGAAAGTGATTTACATCTCCATACCATTTATGCCGACGGTCACAGAGAGGGTTAGCGTTACCGCTTCCGTAGTAAACCTTGAACAATGTGGGGGTTGACAAAATTTTTTGGAAAATTTCTGCTTAGTGACATGAACGGATCTCCTACAGCTGAAGGGAGCCACAGTGCGACAAATAAAGATTTCCGTAAGCAGTGGCTTAACTGTGTCAAAGCCACTTTCCATAAAAAAGTAACACTGCGCATCAGATCGTCAACTGGAACCTGGCTAGAATACCAAATGAGATTATGTATCTATACAGTTGAATACGACCATGGACATAGGGTTGGGACTATGTAGAGACGGACAGAGGGAGGGGAAGGAAGAGTAGGTGATTGAAGAGGCAGGTGGGAAGGGTAGAGGGGTAGTGGAGTAGTGGGCAGGTGGAAAAGTAAGAACGGTTGGGGTATGTGGACTGAGGGAAGGGAGAAGAATATGGACAGAGGGAGGGTGAAGAAGATGTAGTCGGAGGGGACGGACAAAGAGAAGGAGAGGAAGAGATGCTGAGACTCAGTGGGACGGAGGATATGGACATACAGAGTTCGGGGGATGAAGTGGGCCGAGAGATGGGAAGGAGGAAGAGGTGAACACAAAGAGGGGGAGGAGGACATGTGTGCAATACATGTGCCAAACGCACACGTGAACGAAGCTGTGGTGAAAGACTAGTTTTCTCGTAAAATCTACACCACCAGATAAAGAGAACATTATTTCACGAGGCGTTAAAATAGTTGATCTGTTGATATTCTCCACACATCATATTGTTTAATTTCTTGGGTTAGTCTCATACATGACCATTTTAACACTAACTCGACGTTTTATGTCGAGGGTCAAAAAACTTCTACTGAAAAATGTTTTGTAGTTCACTTCGGCAGCAGAAGGATGCGATCGACCAGCTCAAACATTTCATTAAGATGTCTCTGCTTTCTGCTAGTGAAGAAACCGAAATTTTTATGCAGGGCATTTGACTTGCGCTTTATTTGAGTTGATCACATGTCTCATACAATCAACAGAACATAAAAGTGTTAACTGAATGAAGTCTGTCACTAGAAATTATTTTGAGGATGTGCAATGATTTGATCTATTTAGTAATAGAATCAACAGAACATAAAGGTGTTAACTGAATGAAGTCTGTCACTAGAAATTCTTTTGAGGATGTGCAATGATTTGATCTATTTAGTAATAGATTGTGGATGCTTCATACTAAAGCGGGCTGAAAAGTATTGTCTCCAAATTTTTTATTCTATTCTCAATATCGGTTGAGGTATTACATGTAGTGCATATTACTCCTTCCCATTTCTCAGTTCGTTAACGAAAGTTCCAACCATCTACCGACAGAGGGCTTCGAACTGCAGCGTGTAACATGGTCGTGTGTAGCGTGACTCTCTCGGTATGTCAGGAACAGCGTGCTGTAATCGAATTTCTAATGGCAGAAAATGTGCCTCGAACTGAAATCCATGAAAGGCGATGACTGTAACGGCATCAGTATTGTGCAAAGCTAAGTTGTTCGTGGTTATAATGAAGGAAACAGTGGTGCTAACCTCAGCTTCTGTGACGGTGCTCGGAGTGGACGACCGCGTACGCTGCCGGCCATTGTGACCGAGCGGTTCTAGGCACTTCAGTCCAGAACCGTGCTGCTCCTACGGTCACGGGTTCGAATCTTGCCTCGAGCATTGATGTGTGTGATGTCCTTAGGTTAGTTAGGTTTAAGTAGTTCTAAGTTCTAGGCGACTGATGACCTCAGAAGTTAAGTCGCATAGTGATCTGAGCCATTTGAACCATTTGAACCGCGTACGGCAACCGAAGAGACTCATCGGAATCGGGTTGCTGAATTAATCAGAGAAAATCGTCGGATAACACAGACATAGCTCTCTGGTAAGTGTGGCATATCACGAGACTGTGCACACCCCATCACTACGCAACTGTGGTACAGAAAGCCGTGATCACGATGGATGCCTCGAATGCTCACTCGTGACATGAAACAAACGAGATTCGACATCTATCAACAATTTCATATGCTTTTTGAGCATGAGGGCAATGGTTTTCTTAACAACATTTTGACAAGTGATGAAAGCTGCGTTTGCTGTTTTGATCCAGAAAACACGACAGCACAAAGAAGTTCCGCACAGAGGATCAGCGACGCCAAAAAAGTTCAATACTGTGCCATCGGTAGGCAGAGTCATGCTCACAGTGTCCTGGGAGTTTCAAGGTGTGGTGCATTTGAAATTCATGACTAAAGGCACCACTATAACCGCTGCAAAAGTTAAAGCATGGAAGAGAAGAGTTCGTCCACACATGAAGCATCGTCTCCTTCAGTATGACAATGCCATACCGCACACGGGCTCCGCGACATCTATAACAGTCCGACGCCTTGTGTTCCCTGTCGTGGATCACTCTATATACGGTTCCGACTTGGACCCATTCGATTTCCAGCTGTTTCCAAAACTTAAAGGACAACTTCGAGGAGTTCACTTCCACAGTGATGAAGCGGTGCGAGCAGAGGTAGGGTTGTGTCTCCGTCAGCAAAGTCAAACATTCTGTACTGACGGTATCAACAAACTGGTCTGTCGTTAGAAGAAAAGTGTTTGTCATCAGGTTCACTACGTCGAGAAATAAATACGTAAACGTGAAGAATAAAGATGTCGAAAGCTAATAAAGTTTGTTTTATTTAAAGAACTTTAAGAGTTTTCACATAAAATATTCGGAGGCATTATTTTTCAGCATACCCTCGTAGTTACGCTACACACACCCATGTTACACGTTAAAATTCGAAGCCCTCTAGCGGCAGGAAGTGCAACTTGCATCAGTGAAGCTAACAAGGGAACCTCCCCATCGCACCCCCCTCAGATTCAGTTATAAGTTGGCACAGTGAATAGGCCTTGATAAACTGAACACAGATCAATTGAGAAAACAGGAAGAAGTTGTGTGGAACTGTGAAAATATAAGCAAAGTATACAAACTGAGTAGTCCACTTGTCGCATAGGCAACATCATGGACAGAATGAGCTCAGGAGCGTCGTGGTCCCGTGTTAGCGTGAGCAGCTGCTGAACGAGAGGTCCTTATTTCAAAGCTTCCCTCGATTGAAAATTTTATTTTCTTTATTTTTGCATAGTTATTATCTGTCTGTTCGTTCATTGACGTCTTTGTTCACTGTAATAAGTTTAGTGTCTGTGTTTTGCGACCGCATCGCAAAACCGTGCGATTAGTAGACGAAAGGACGTGCCTCTCCAATTGGAACCGAAAACATTTGATCGCAAGGTCATAGGTCAACCGATTCCTCCACAGGAAAACACGTCTGATATATTCTATACGACACTGGTGATGGCATGTGCGTCACATGACAGGAATATGTTGTCGACCCAACTAACTTGTACACTTGGCGAAGGGGTAAAAAGATTCTTCTACCTTGCCCGATTTAGGTTTTCTTGTGGATGTGATAATCACTCCCAAAAAAGTGATGAAAACATAAGAGTTTGTCACATAAACTGAAAATAAAAAATTAAACTTTTCACTCGATGGAAGATTTGAACCAAGGACCTTCCGTTCCGCATCTGCTCACGTTACCACGAGACCACGGCGTTCCTGCCTTCCTAGTGTCCTTGACGTTGCTTATCTTCCCATGAACTACTCGGTTTGTATATTTTGCTTATTTTTTCATAGTTCCACACAACTTCTTCCTGTTTTCTCAATTGATCTGTTTTCAGTTTTTCAAGGCCTATCCACTGTGCCAACTTATAACTAAATCTGAGGGGGGTGCGATGGGGAGGTTCCCTTGTAAGAAGTCGACGGAGTGATATGAATGACGTGAATACCTCGACCGATTTTGGGAACAGAATAAAAAAATTCACTGCCATGACTTTTAAGCAGGTCCTCATAATACAAGATTAATCACCCTACTAAAAGACGAACATCTACTCATAAAATCCACATCGGAAATGCAGAATATTTGCTCTCTACTGGTGGCAGTATTAAAATCGTTGTTTAATGCAAGCAGAAAAACGATAAATTTCAGAGCCATAATACACTGAATGAGAAACCTACCTCTGAATCACACAGATCAACAAAATGAAATCAATGTAATTAAAATTGTTGCTCATAATAATAGTTGTAAATTTACAATAACAAACTGACTCCACAAAACAACTTCAGTCCGGAACCGCACTGCTGCTCCGGTCGCAGGTTCGACTCCTGCCTCGGGCACGGATGTGTGTGATGTCCTTAGGTTAGTCAGATTTAAGTTGTTCTAAGTCTATGGAACTGATGACCTCAGATGTTAAGTCCCATAGTGCTTAGACCCATTTGAACCAGCCACAAAACAATATAAACAAAAACCATAGGTCCACAGAACAGCAGTTCACACAACAGTTGCTTCGAAACAAATCAGCCTCCCACAGAATTAAAACCTAAATAAACAGGTATACATACGCCCACTGTCACACCTAATAGCAAACGTACTTAAAAAGGGGAATTTTAACGTTATCTTCTCTGCTGAAAATAAATTACAACATACAATAATCCATGGTGTAAATACTTCCAAAGCACCCTACAGTGTATCAGGAATACACAAGCTCCAGTGTGGTTCATGGCCAAAATTCTAAATTTGTGAGACAGGTAGAAGTTTTGAGATTAAAAGAACACCTTGATGCAATCAGATTTGGCAATTTGAACAAATATTCATTTGCAGTTCACATTGCTGAAGGAAACCATTCAGTGAGACACTCTGAAAACAACATGAAAATATTATACTTAGCAGAAAAAGAAGCCATTATGAATGTCTTATAAGAAATAGGAATGTTCGCACACGCGAAAACAGCTCCCCTGGTAATGTGTTCAGCGAGCAGACAAAGTTGGCTAACACTCCATTCTTTAAAACTTCCAGGAAGTACTTTCCACATACCAACATAAATAACGTTTCTACCACTATCTGCAAATCAAGTAACAAATCTTAAATTATTGGATGTATCTACAATAGGGAGTAGTTCCTATGGCACTAAGTATAATAAGGTATGATGTACTGTTCAAAAAAATGCTCAAATGTGTGTGAAATCTTATGGGACTTAACTGCTAAGGTCATCAGTCCCTAAGCTTACACACTACTTAACCTAAATTATCCTAAGGACAAACACGCACACCCGTGCCCAAGGGAAGACTCGAACCTCCGCCGGGAGCAGCCGTGATGTACTGTCATCATCACTGTGCAAACAGCACATAACGATTACATATACCTTCTTGTCTACACTTTTTTCTATAAGATTTTGTAAAATAAGTTAATTCGCAAATTCCACTATGTCTGTCTGTATTTAATGTCCTGCATCTAATGTAAACTACTTTTTTTAAGTTCACCGTAACACTAATTTACGTTTCATTTCCCCAAATGCAATATCTTTGCAATATATCATTGTATTGCATCAACTTCGACCCTTACGTGCTGCGGCGGAGCGGGGTCGGTCTGTCGTTCATTCATCTCCTTACTCTCTCTCAGTCATTTTCTTCGAAGCGTTCACCTACCTCTATGTTTCTTCCTTCCGACGTCCCTTCCATCTGCGGTAGTAGATACACGCTAGGCAGTGTAAGGCACGTTGATGAAACCATTACCTAATACCTACCACACAGAGGCCGCGTAACTCAAGTTGCAGATCTGTTCCTGTAAATTCATATCCAAAAATTTCGGGTGTTCGGAGGATGCAGTTTAATTTCAGTTAACATTTGAAAATTCTATTGGAACGGCTTTTTATTCTTAATAAAGCACATGAAATGGCTATCAAGTCCGTATTTAATAAGGCCAAGGATCAATCATTCCTAGTTCATAGTCTATACAACATATTTTCACACAAGAAAGCACCCACTATTAGTGAGTTGAACATTCGGTCGTTTCAGTGGTCTTCTATGTCAGAAGGGCTCGCCAAAGTATTCCATAAAGAAAACGGAATATGCCACGCGGAATATAAGGCTTCAACTAACTTATTCAGAAACATCAAACTTTCCATACTATTTTCACGGAGACATCTAGCATGGTGTTACCCGGAAGCAGGTTAGCGAGCGGCTATCTCGATATTCCTCTCCTCTCTGCCTAACTAACAATCTGCACGCGGGAACCGCTTAATTCTGACTGGCTATTGATCTGAAGGACCAAACAGAATGATCAAAATGGTTCAAATGGCTCTGAGCACTATGGGACTCAACTGCTGAGGTCATTAGTCCCCTAGATCTTAGAACTAGTTAAACCTAACTAACCTAAGGACATCATAAACATCCATGCCCGAGGCAGGATTCGAACCCGCGACCGTAGCGGTCTTACGGTTCCAGACTGCAGCGCCTTTAACCGCACGGCCACTTCGGCCGGCACAGAATGATCCTTCCATATTATTATCGCGGCAAAACTTGCCTTAGCCAACCACTAATGAAATAGTCATTTACGTCATTATAATTTCAATTTCTAATATATTGTTTAGTACAATAGAACGAAATGTAAAATATTCTTTAAATTAATATAGGAACTTACTCCACTTCATACTTCTATTCTGGCTGCTCTCTTACAATAGCAAGCACATATCGACATACGTCATCAGCATCGTGGTGGCAACACAATTTTCTTATGGTTCAATTTTATAATGTTTTACATAAAATGATATTAAGTATTAACGTATGTCCCGCATACGCTCTCTCATTCGTTCCCATGTATTCACACCAAAATATAACAAGCAAATAATAATTTTGAATGATTTTTATACTACATAACGTAGAGTAATTAAAGTTTCCAAAAGAAAATTCCAATTAATTGATTTTATATACTGTGAGCTTTATTATGACTTCAGATGATAACAAAAGATATTTGGTTATTGTTCCTAACAGTTTTGAAACGTACGTGTCGGTTTTGGGACATTTAAGGAATTTTCTCAGTCTCCGTAACTGTAATAGATAAAATTCTGAAGTTTTAACAGGATCCCTTCCTTAACAACAAAAGATTGGGTACCAAGTTTGAACAAAATCGGACGATAATTACTATGGTTTATTTAGATTCGTAGGGGTATGAATTTGCGTACCGACTGAATGTTGCTTGAGACCGTTCTCACGGCTCGTAGCGTCAGCTGCGCTCTGAGTCAGAGCGAAGAAGAAACGTAGCCATCCCGTAGCCACCTTGCTACACGGCTGCGTGCCTTGCTGCATCGAATGTTATCTCGCAGTAACTTGCTTCGTTACAGTGCTTTGTAAGCTCTGCATTTATTTTCGTATGGTATAACCGAATCACAGCGTGTGGTTGTCCGCCTCGGTAGCTGTGGGGTTCAGTGCAGCAGATTGCTAACCGAACGGGCCCGGGTTCGTATCCCGAACGGTCGGAGGTTTCCTGTGCTTGGCAACTGAGTGTAATGTTGTCCTTACATTCGTATCTTCGTTACTGACAAGAAAATCGTCTCAAACACATTGTTGTATCATCTTTCCACTACTGACAGGACTGCATGAGCATAGACCGAAAGGCAATGAAATGAAACATAAAAGAAAATATGTGGTCTTCATAGGAAATGACCAAACGAAAGTGTTTCATAATGTAAACCAACGTATGTGATTACGAAAATACAAATTACATTACGAATATGGTTCGTTGGAAAAAGACTGTGGAAACAAATGCTCCAGACGGAATTTCACGTAAGTTGTATTCTATCCAAATCTGTAGCGCAACCATCTTTATTACTCGTTTGTAACTGAATTATTGCTTATTCTAGGTCAGCTCACCAGAAAACCAGTAAGCCAATGCATCATATGTTTTGACAAAAGAATAAAAAAGCCTCTGATGATGGTCCAAGAATTTTCATTTGCTAATTCACGTTTTAGCATCTTGTTGACGCTATGCACTTCACTATCAAAACGTATCCAGATGATTTGCGGAGAAACACCTTTTGTTATTATACCTGTGAAAACATTTGCTCTAGTAGCCATTTTCTAAATAACGGACTGATTCTCTGCCTCACTGGATCGCTTCCTATTTTATTTTCCTATTACATGCTGAGCTTCCATATTGACTATATGGCCACAAAGAAAACTGACATCGTAAAGTGAATGACGACTGTGGCACAAGCAATACGTTGAGCAGCGCCCACACCCCTCCATCCAGATGGGTCGATCATCCAGTTCCACATACAAACCAATATTCACTAGACGTCAGAGAGAGAGCAACTATGAAATGACAATCAGCAGCAGGAAACACAGGGGACAGCACAAACACCGAGACACTATGATGGCCCGACCGCTCCACTCTCGCCACGTGATCTCAGCTCAAATTCTTATCTCGCTGAAATTCACGTACATCATACTATGGCATTTTTCAACTACCAGGTAAAACTCAGTGAAGGAAACTAATGAATGTGTCATATCTATGAGGCCGTAGAGTAGTCACTCAGCGGGAGGAAACGGTAGTTCTGATACGCATTTATGATACGTAGTCATTTATAAAGATGGAATTGAAAAATTTGCGTGTGGTATAGGAGTTACTTTCTTATGTCATAAAGTCCTTAAAGGTTACAAACTAATGCCGGAAAGATTCTGTAAACAAGGCAGTGATTTTTATTTTCCACTACGCATTTTGACGCTTACCCCATTATCATCGATTGGAAGCATCTCTTATGTAACGGATCTTGTTGGAAAACACATTACACCTTGATATAGGCCGCAGGGTGGTCAGGCGTTTACGTTATATCTAGCATGTGCAAGAAATACGGCATATGTACTGTATTCCCATGTGGAAAACGCATATGTTTTGCGCTGCACATTAATTAAGCCTAGCCGGCCGTGGTGGCCGAGCGGTTCTAGGCGCTTCGGTCCGCCACCACACGGCTCCTATGGTCACAGGTTCGAATCCTGCCTTGGGCATGGATGTGTGTGATGTCCTTAGGTTAGTCAGGTTTACTTAGTTCTAAGTGTAGGGGACTGATGACCTCAGATTTTAAGTCCCATAGAGCTTAGAGCCATTTGAGCCAATTAAGCCTATGACCCAGTGACAGATATTGTGTAGACATCGAAATACGCAGTGGAAAAGTAATCTTGTGACTGGCCTAGTCATTGTGATATCCCCATGAAAATTACCAGTCGCAGTCTTTTACAATGCAGATTGTAGTTTATGAAATAATTAGTGTAGTCCTATTTGGCGTATTTAGCAGGATATCTTGCTCACGTAGGAGAAGTTGTGTATCAAAAAGGGAAGAAATCCATTGGTCGAGGTAAATTCATGACCATGAAGGGGTGCGTTTTGGAAATATAAAAAAGAAAACTAACAGCATCTTCCACATAGTCTGAAGACGGTGTTACTACCCATTATCTTTGTTGTTGCTTGTTCACTGGCTATAGACAGTTCGGGGAAGGAGACCATGTTTGTTCGAATAATCTGACCCCGCTCATCAAATATGATGCTTTGTTCGCCGAACGTTGCAACTATCTGCTGCTAAACGCAGATATTTATGTTGGAATAATACGGCCAGCGCATCGTTCAAATGTTTGCATTTCAATAAAGCGCGGAAATTGCTGAGTAAAACTGCAGCCGCTGTTTGCGTCTGGTGTCCGCACTTTATTTGCGTCGACCGAAGGGAAAAGCCAGCACAACATGGCCCCCTTTTCGTTTGGCGATGCTGCGATACACGCAGCATGTACCTCACGAAGTTCTCTGCAGCAGAAATCTCGTTCCAATCTCACAGCTCAGTACTAGTAGCTTTTCCTCTTTGTTATACTGCGAAGCGAACTAGTTTCATATGGGCAACGTATCTAATTCGAGGCCAAATGAAAGTACTGAGAGTAACAACGTAGAAGCCCAGCGCAGTTCTTTTAAAACATTGTGGTTTAATATGAAACGTGATCGATAAAATAACTTGGCTATTTGTGTCGATACCTCATATGCTGCTTGTGAGACTACGACATTTATTCATAAACTTGAATGTGGTTGAACTACATTGGTACGAAACTTGTATGAACTTTTTCTGGATAACAGCGCACAAAGACATACAAGGGAATGAATTCGTGGGACTACTTGTAAGGGACGCAACACGCTTTACGTACACATGATTTTACATAGTCGCTAAAAACTTTTCAGCCACCCAGAGAAATATTCGCTTTATTATAACACCAGTCTTGGATCACAATGTTTATTTGCAATCAGGTTAGCAATTTCGGTCGGTAATTACTATCACAGGCCTAGAAAAATATAAGCACACAGAGGTAGCCTAATTTACAAACGCACTTCTAACTATACGAATGTAAAGCAGAAAATTTTATAAAACAACTGTATAATATATCCATACCTGATTAGACGCCGCGCGGGGTCTTGGGCACTTTGCCACGCTTCGCGCGGCTCTCTCCGTCGGAGGTTCGAGTGCTCCCTCGGACATGGGTGTGAGTTTGTGTTGTATTTAGCGTAAGCTGGTTTGTTAGATTTAGTAGAGTGTAAGCCTAGGGATCGTTGACAGCAGTTTGGTTCCATAGGAAGTTACAACAACTAGCTGATTAGACACTAGTAGCTTTACACATATCACGGCATTATATGTGATGTTGAATTCAAAAACATTATCCATTTCGGCTTCGCCGAACAAAATTACGGTATGTAAAGAACACCAGTGAAGCGTACATGCAGCATATGAGGACATAGTTATACAGCCCTGCAGCGACGAGAAACGCGCCTCCTTCCAAGTCCGCTAGATGTCGCCGCTGCACTTCAGTTTACATGGTTTCAGAGAAGTACATCCCTTATATTCAAGTACGTCAAATATTTATTCACATTTTGTAAGGGAAATGTAGAAAATAAAACGAAAATACTTCTGTTTCCGTGTAATACAATAAATTTAATAGGAAAGGATGCTTTATTAAAAGAATCATCTATCTTACAATGGGACGTCACGACGTCGGGATCACAGAGTCACTTCAAACTTTGTACACCTTTAGGAGGCCGTTAAAACAACATAATGTGCATGTAGTAAGGTGACCCACTCTGGCAATACCAAGAAAATCGCAAGAGAAGTTTAATGCGTCTATTATGTATCTGTGCGAAGACAGCGATTGTAGGAAGTCACTGTGGACAAGTGGTTTCGCCGGCACGGTAGCTCAGCGTATTCGGTCAGAGGGCTACCTGATCTCTGTGATAAAAGAACTGAGTGAATTCATCAACGATGAACTTGAACTCTTGTCATGGGACGTCCACCCTAAACGAATACAGCAAACAATAACGAGAAAATGAGATTTAAAAGAAATAGCGGTTAGCATGATGGCGTTGCGAGATGATCATGGGTGATGCAATGGTTCGAATCCTGCTAATACTTACTATTCAGCCTATGGTTTTCTCATCGCTAATTGTATAATTTAATTTAAATGACATTTGAGAGGTAATACAACGAAAGAAACGTGTATTTACATGAAGTATTTGTATCAAGTTTCAGTTTATGTTTTCCAAGTCTGTATGACAAATACCATCCTGCAACGTGTGATATCGAGAGCACATTCATCGAGTAATTGTACACTACTCTTATGGCCGGGCACATTGTGACTTATATTACTGATGGTGAATAACATAATTCGCATCATCCTGTCCCTCGTCCTTGAAAATCTAGTTACAAATAGTAAACAGTCAAACAACATATGAAATTCACAACTTCATGGAAATGCTCGTCGTTTTTTCTCATTATATTATCTCTCAAATGTCATATAAATTACATTTCGTAACCAGTGATGAAAAAATATATAATGAAAAATGTGTACGAGGGATTCGGAACGTTGTCTCTCCCATGATCTTCCTTCCACTTTGCGAACGCTAACCGCTTGACCACAGGGACATCAGACAGTCGGCGCCTTCGCAAGACGCATAAAACTTGTCTTGTGATGTTCTCGGAATTTCAAGAGTAGTGGAACTTACTATTTGCACATTATGTTTTCTTAATGGTCTACTAAAGGTGTACAAATTTGAAGTAAATCCACGATCCCAACGTCGTTGCCTCCTCTTGTTAGAAGATTAAATAGTCTCTTTATACAATCGAAACAATATAGTTACAGAAAGGATTACAGCTCACTAGTGAAACATCATCAAATGTAGACGATGCACTCATGCAACACGCTCTACACACGCCAGCTCCCAATAAACCCCAAGCACAGCAGTAAAATGGAATAAAAATGTCACTGGATGCGACAGTATCACTACCACACGTCTCCATACAACAACCATAATTGTAAAGTATCAATATGTTAAAGCAGTTTGTATGCAAAATACTCTCTCGAAGAAGTAACACATATGCCACATCTGGAATCCGAAACCACTATAGAGAATAATTGTTCATTACAATGGAAACGTTTTCTTCGTAAAGAAAACAAAGGTTTTAGAAGGCAGGTTACGCTAGTGCATTTTACTCGCTTGTCGAAAGTGGGTAAAATGGCTCACAGAAAAGTAATAGGACGATTAAAAAAAACTGCTGCGAAACAGTATTATCTGTTCTTGTGAGCGTAAATGAATTTTCTTATTATCAAATAAGTTATACAAATTTGTGTACAATGCACAGTATCTTTGTACAATGCAGTCAGTATTAAATGCACACGGAGAAAAAGGGAGAAGAGACGGGAAAAAGAGAAAAACTCTTCGGCTTAGTTCATAAAATCCCAAAAAAATTCATCGAACAAACACACAATCCGTTTGACAAAACTGGAGCCTCCAAAAGCGATTTGCCAAAAACGATAATATATTAAACTGTCGTTACACATAACTGCCTTACCATACGTTATCTATTTCGAAAACACAAAGCAAATATAAATTTTTATATAATTTTTTCTTTTTCAGAAACATTGCCCCATATCATTCTCCCTCTTTCTCCTTCCCCCCTTTTTAACTTTTTACTGTATTTTATTTTATGAAATGTGAAGTTAGTCCGACAATAGTAAATATTTCCCTAACTCATCCAGTGGTTACGAAATATATATAAATTAGGCCCATGTTGGACTTTCTGCCAGCTGCTGTTTCCCTTGTCTTACTTTTATTACGCGTACGGGATTCAATGTTTCAAGTTATTTTATGCTGTTGGATTGCCATTTGGTTCCTACTAAGGTTACGTTAGCCTCTTGTCCCCACAGTTTCTACAGGTGTAATAAGGATATCCCTTGTCTACGCTCGATTATTATTTTACACTCCTGGAAATGGAAAAAAGAACACATTGACACCGGTGTGTCAGACCCACCATACTTGCTCCGGACACTGCGAGAGGGCTGTACAAGCAATGATCACACGCACGGCACAGCGGACACACCAGGAACCGCGGTGTTGGCCGTCGAATGACGCTAGCTGCGCAGCATTTGTGCACCGCCGCCGTCAGTGTCAGCCAGTTTGCCGTGGCATACGGAGCTCCATCGCAGTCTTTAGCACTGGTAGCATGCCGCGACAGCGTGGACGTGAACCGTATGTGCAGTTGACGGACTTTGAGCGAGGGCGTATAGTGGGCGTGCGGGAGGCCGGGTGGACGTACCGCCGAATTGCTCAACACGTGGGGCGTGAGGTCTCCACAGTACATCGATGTTGTCGCCAGTGGTCGGCGGAAGGTGCACGTGCCCGTCGACCTGGGACCGGACCGCAGCGACGCACGGATGCACGCCAAGACCGTAGGATCCTACGCAGTGCCGTAGGGGACCGCACCGCCACTTCCCAGCAAATTAGGGACACTGTTGCTCCTGGGGTATCGGCGAGGACCATTCGCAACCGTCTCCATGAAGCTGGGCTACGGTCCCGCACACCGTTAGGCCGTCTTCCGCTCACGCCCCAACATCGTGCAGCCCGCCTCCATCTACATCTACATCTACATTGATACTCCGCAAGCCACCCAACGGTGTGTGGCGGAGGGCACTTTACGTGCCACTGTCATTACCTCCCTTTCCTGTTCCAGTCGCGTATGGTTCGCGGGAAGAACGACTGTCTGAAAGCCTCCGTGCGCGCTCTAATCTCTCTAATTTTACATTCGTGATCTCCTCGGGAAGTATAAGTAGGGGGAAGCAATATATTCGATACCTCATCCAGAAACGCACCCTCTCGAAACCTGGCGAGCAAGCTACACCGCGATGCAGAGCGCCTCTCTTGCAGAGTCTGCCACTTGAGTTTATTAAACATCTCCGTAACGCTATCACGGTTACCAAATAACCCAGTGACGAAACGCGCCGCTCTTCTTTGGATCTTCTCTATCTCCTCCGTCAACCCGACCTGGTACGGATCCCACACTGATGAGCAATACTCAAGTATAGGTCGAACGAGTGTTTTGTAAGCCACCTCCTTTGTTGATGGACTACATTTTCTAAGCACTCTCCCAATGAATCTCAACCTGGTACCCGCCTTACTAACAATTAGTTTTATATGATCATTCCACTTCAAATCGTTCCGTACGCATACTCCCAGATATTTTACAGAAGTAACTGCTACCAGTGTTTGTTCCGCTATCATATAATCATACAATAAAGGATCCTTCTTTCTATGTATTCGCAATACATTACATTTGTCTATGTTAAGGGTCAGTTGCCACTCCCTGCACCAAGTGCCTATCCGCTGCAGATCTTCCTGTATTTCGCTACAATTTTCTAATGCAGCAACTTCTCTGTATACTACAGCATCATCCGCGAAAAGCCGCATGGAACTTCCGACACTATCTACTAAGTCATTTATATATATTGTGAAAAGCAATGGTCCCATAACACTCCCCTGTGGGACGCCAGAGGTTACTTTAACGTCTGTAGACGTCTCTCCATTGATAACAACATGCTGTGTTCTGTTTGCTAAAAACTCTTCAATCCAGGCACACAGCTGGTCTGATATTCCGTAGGCTCTTACTTTGTTTATCAGGCGACAGTGCGGAACTGTATCGAACGCCTTCCGGAAGTCAAGAAAAATAGCATCTACCTGGGAGCCTGTATCTAATATTTTCTGGGTCTCATGAACAAATAAGGCGAGTTGGGTCTCACACGATCGCTGTTTCCGGAATCCATGTTGATTCCTACATAGTAGATTCTGGGTTTCCAGAAATGACATGATACGCGAGCAAAAAACATGTTCTAAAATTCTACAAGAGATCGACGTAAGAGATATAGGTCTATAGTGGTGTCGCGACAGGCGTGAATGGAGGGACGAATGGAGACGTCTCGTCTTCAGCGATGAGAGTCGCTTCTGCCTTGGTGCCAATGATGGTCGTGTGCGTGTTTGGCGCCGTGCAGGTGAGCGCCACAATCAGGACTGCATACGATCGAGGCACACAGGGCCAACACCCGGCATCATGGTGTGGGGAGCGATCTCCTACACTGGCCGTACACCACTGGTGATCGTCGAAGGGACACTGAATAGTGCACGGTACATCCAAACCGTCATCGAACCCATCGTTCTACCATTCCTAGACCGGCAAAGGAACTTGCTGTTCCAACAGGACAATGCACGTCCGCATGTATCCCGTGCCACCCAACGTGCTCTAGAAGGTGTAAGTCAACTACCCTGGCCAGCAAGATCTCCGGATCTGTCCCCCATTGAGCATGTTTGGGACTGGATGAAGCGTCGTCTCACGCGGTCTGCACGTCCGGCACGAACGCTGGTCCAACTGAGGCGCCAGGTGGAAATGGCATGGCAAGCCGTTCCACAGGACTACATCCAGCATCTCTACGATCGTCTCCATGGGAGAATAGCAGCCTGCATTGCTGCGAAAGGTGGATATACACTGTACTAGTGCCGACATTGTGCATGCTCTGTTGCCTGTGTCTATGTGCCTGTGGTTCTGTCAGTGTGATCATGTGATGTATCTGACCCCAGGAATGTGTCAATAAAGTTTCCCCTTCCTGGGACAATGAATTCACGGTGTTCTTATTTCAATTTCCAGGAGTGTATATTTTAATGTGTGTTTCTCTCTCGCCCCTTTCCTTCCCCGATTTTTTCAAAAATTTTAAATCTGCTTCTACTCTGACACACGTAACTTAACGACATGGTTGACAAGTAGCGCTTTTATTCAAAATTTTTTGTGAAATCACACCTGGCCATTTAACTGGCAGACAGAGTAGCCTACCAACCGATATATATTTGTATTACGCTATTTATCTGAATTTTTGAAGTAGCATTTTTATTATGAAAAATCTTTGACAAAGATCTGTAATAAAAAGACGTTTCCATTTACAGTTTGTGTTTTGAAGTACTCTGGGGTGACTAGAGTCATGGGATACCGATATTCACATATACAAATGAGGGTAGTATCCTACACACAAGGCATTGGCGGAGCAATTATTTGTTCTCAGGTGATTAATGCGAAAAGGTTTCCGACATGATTATGGGCGCACGACCGAAATTAACAGACTTTCAACGCGTAATGGCAGTTGGACACAGAGAGATGGGACATTCGGAAATCGTTAGGTAAATCAGTATTCCTAGATCCACAGTGTAAAGAGTGTGCCGAGAATATCACATTTAAGGCGTCTGCGTACAGGTGTCAGTCCTAACAGACAACCGGCACTGCATGAAATAACCGCAGAAATCAATGTGCAATGTACGATGGACACATTGGTTAGGACAGTGCGGCTGTATTTGCTGCTATGGGGCCATTGTCGCAAACGTCCAACGTGAGTGCCTTTGCTAACAGCACGACACCATCTGCAGCCTCTCTCATGGGGTCATGACCATATCGGTTGTACCCCAAATGACTAGAAAACGGTGGCCTGGTCAAATGAGCTCCGATTTCCGTTAGTAAGAGCTGATGGTAGGTTTGTAGTGTAGCGCAGACTCCAAAAGTCATGATCTCAAGATGTCGACAAGGTACTGTACAAGCCGATGGTGGCTCTGTAATGGTGTGGGCTGTGTTTACGTGGAGTGGACTGGGTCCACTGGTCCAACTGAACCAATCATTGACTCGAAATGGTTATACTCACCTACTTGGAGACCATTTGCAGCCAAATAACGATGACTACGTGCCATGTCAGTGCATCACAGTGATTTGGTTGGTAGGCATGTGGGAGGGGACCAAACGGCGAGGAAAGTTTGGAAATTTTTGGTAAGTTCCTATGGGACCAAAGAGCTGAGGTCTTACACACTACTTAACCTAACTTAAACTAAGATACACTAAGGACAACACACACACCCATGCCCAAGGGAGGACTCGAACTCCGACGGGGGAGCCGCGCGAACCGTTGCAAGGTGCCTAAGACCTCATGGCTACCAGGCGCGGCGAACAGCAAGGACATCATTCCGACTAGATTAGCGAAGGATGGGGAAGGAAGTGGGCTGTTCACTTAAAAATGAAATGGCTCTGAGCACTATGGGACTTAACATCTGTGGTCATCAGTCCCCTAGAACTTAGAACTACTTAAACCTAACTAAGCTTAGGACATCACACACATCCATGCCCACGGCAGGATTCGAACCTGCGACCGTAGCGGTCGCGCGGTTCCGGACTGAGCGCCTAGAACCGCTAGACCACCGCGGCCGGCTACAAATGAACCATCACGACATTTGTCTGAAGCGATTTAGGGAAATCAGGAAAAACCTAAAGTGGGTTTGAACCGTCGACCTCCTAAATGGGAGTCCTGTGTGCTAACCACTTAGCCACCTCACTCGGACACAACTGTTCGCAATTTGTTTGAAGAACATTCCGGTAAGTTCGAGTGAATGATTTGGCAACCCAGATCACAGAACATAAATCACAAAAATGGTTCAAATGGCTCTGAGCACTATGGGACTTAACTTCTGACGCCATCAGTCCCCTAGAACTTAGAACTACTTAAACCTAACTAACCTAAGGACATCACACACATCCATACCCGAGGCAGGATTCGAACCTGCAACAGTAGCGGTCGCGTGGTTCCAGACTGTAGCGCCTAGAACCGCTCGGCCATCCCGGCCGGCGGACATGAATACCATCGAATGTTGTTGGGATATAACTGAGAAGTCAGTTCGTGCACAAAATCCTGCGCCGGTGACACTTTCGTAACTATGGACGGCTATAGAGGAAGCATGGCTGAAAATTTCTCCAGCGGACTTTAAGCGACTTGTTGAGTCTATGCCGTATCGAGCTGCTGTACTAAGCCGGGAAAAGGGGGTCCGACAAGATACTAGGAGGTAAGCTATGACTATCTCCACCTCTGTGTAGATTAGGTACGATGTTGCTCTTACGTCTCACGGCACAGCGTGTACGTTCGATGAATTTTCTTGGATTTTTTGCATCAAGCTGGAGAGTTTTTCTCTTTTGCCTTCGTTTTTCCCCTTTTTCTCCGTGTATATTTTTACTGATTGCATTGTACAAAGATAATGTGCACAGTAAACAAATTTGAACAACTTATTTGATAATAAATAAAATCATTTCTGCTCACAAGAACAGATAATGTTTTTCATCGTCCTGTAACTATTCTGCGAGCCATTTTATTAATTTTTCACAATGCACGAGCGTTGCCAGCCTTCTAAAAAATTTGTTTTAATTACGAAGAAAACATTTCAAATGTAATGAAATTTATACTGTACAGTGATTTGCGATTCCAGATACGGCATGTGTGTTACTATATCTTCTTCGAGCGTCTATTTTGTATACAATCTATTTTAACTTACTGATACTTCATAATTATGGTTGTTGTTTGGAGACTTGTGGTAGTGATGCTGTGGCATCCAATGATATTTTTGTTCCATTTTACTTTTACGCTTGTGGTTTATTACGAGCTGCCGTCTAAAGGACGTGTTGCGTGAGCGCATCGTCCACATTTGAAAACGTTTTTACTGTAATTACATTGTTTAGATTGTGTAATGAGATTATGTAATCTTCTAAGATAGGTATTTATTTTAATAAATCATCCTTTCCTATTAATTTTATTATGTTACTCCTAAGCACAAGCATCTTCACTCTATCTCCTACATTTCCCTTTACAAAATGTGAGCACAGTTTTTACATACTCGTGTATAAGGAATGTATTTCTTTGAAACCTTGTAAACTGACTTTCAGCAACGACATATAGCAGCCTTGGAAAGAGACACGTTCTTTGTCGCTGCACGGCAGTATAACTGAGTCTCTGTTAATGTAGTCCGCCCCCGGTAGCTGAGTGATCAGCGCGACAGACAGTCAATCCTAAGGCCCCAGTTTCGATTCCCGGCTGGGTCGAAGATTTAATCCGCCCAGGGACTGCGTGTTGTGTTGACCTAATCATAATCATTTCATCCCCATCGACTCGCAATTCACCGAAGTGGCGTCGAATAGAAAGACTTGCACCAGGCGAACGGTCTACCCGACGGGAAGCCCTCGTCACACGACATTTTATTTCTGTTAATGTGAAGTATGTATGTTTGGTTGGTGTTCTTTACATACCGTAATTTTATTAGTTTAATGGAGACGAAATGGCTTATGATTTTGAATGCACCATTACATGTAACGCCGTGATATGTGCAATGCAGCCGGTTTCTCATTAGATATGGATATGTTGTACAGTTGTTTTATAATATTTTCTGCTTTGCATTCGTGTGGTTAGGAGTGCGTTTGTAAATTAGGCTCCCTCTAAGTGCTTATCCTTCTCGGATCCTGAAGGTGGTCATTAACGACCGAAATTAATAGTCTGATTACAAGTAAACGTTGTGATCCAAGATTTGAATTAAAATAAAGCAAAGTCTTCTCGTAATTGCTTAACACAGATCTCAGTGCATGCGACCACAGCCCTCATCTTAAAACAATGGCACATAAAGCGTGAACAGAAGAGTGGAAAGAACCATGACTAGAAAGAGGCCGCTTGTACTGTAGTATACAGTCACAAGATGCGGTAAGTTAGGATGTGTTTCCATCATGGCTCACCTCTGGTGGACAAACGTTGGAGATTGACAACTTGTTCGTGCGAGCCAACATCAGAAGGTGATTTCAGTAAACTATTGGTTTCATACTGGTGGTACAGCAACCAACAAATCGCTTAGTTCAATAGACAAGCTGTCTGAAACATCAATTTCTCATTAGCAACACCACAATCATCGCATCAGAAAATTCTAAACCTTACACAATTGTCACTGAGTTCTGAACAGATTATAACCATTAATTGTATATGCCTTATAGACCATAGTCTTCCAGATGAGAACACCATATCTTTACAGTACCAACAAACTGAGCAACTTTGCGACTCAGACATTACTTTGAGGTAAAGGCGCGCTGTAGCTTTTTATTCTTCAACAGTGTAACTTAGGCTAGCATTCAACAACTAGCTCTGCTGCGGTGTGTTATTGCATAGTGCTGTGAAGGAAGCTCCGAGCACATGCATTATATTTGAGCTGGTCACAAAGCCCTTTTGTTTGCAGGTGGAAAAACGTGTTTGAACATTTCGTGAAAACTTTCTGCAACTGCCTTCCATTTTGTAAAGAGAACTAACTGAGGGAAGGTTTATGTAAATCAGTTATGTGTGCAGACCATTCTGTGTTTTACAAAAAAGTCCTTCAGCCACTGGAAAGCAATAAAAGTTATTTATGAAGATTGTGGAGTAACTTAGTGATAGCACGCATACCAGCGGAAATAAGGGTGACAATTGAAATTGTTGGACAGGAGTCTCATTAATGAAATTACGGATATTTGTTAATAGTTTAGTAAAAAAGACGAAGTTTCATTTCGCGTTGTTTCTGAATATAATACGCAGTTGCTCATTATACTACACCAAGTGTGTCACGACTTTGTTTCTTCTTACACTGGACTCGCATTCGGGAGGACGACGGTTCAATCCCGTCTCCAGCCATCCTGATTTAGGTTTTCCGTGATTTCCCTAAATCGTTTCAGGCAAATGCTGGGATGGTTCCTTTGAAAGGGCACGGCCGATTTCCTTCCCCATCCTTCCCTAACCCGAGCTAGCGCTCCGTCTCTAATGACCTCTTTGTCGACGGGACGTTAAACAACACTAACCTAACCTCACCTGTTTCGTCTTATACACTGAACTTGTAAGTATGTGTCCAACAGTTCCAACTAATTACGTTGTTAGAGGGTGTTACTGTATATTAAATGTCAATGTTGTGACCTGTTTAATTTTTCTCACACTGTTCCAATGAACACATGCATCAGTAAATAACTAAAATTTTTATTCATTTTGAGCCACAAGAGGCAATGTGTGAATACATTAGAGAAGGTAAACTTTTTTGCTAAAACCGTTTATAGTAACTTTTATTGTCTATATCCGGTTTCGGTAAACAATATTACCATCTCCAAATCTCGTAGGACAGGTAACTGCATATTTCTTAAAAAAGCAGTAGAAATGCTCTTTCTCATGAATTGGCAGATACGTAACAGACTAGAAGATCGATGCATCAGCAGGTCAAATTCAGGCAACTATATACACAGTTATTCACCGCATACATCTGTCTCTCTTGTCCCACTCACAACAGAGCTATCATTACAACCAGGGTGCCTCAATCTAGGGAACAGTAGCTCGAATTGGAAAGGAAATCGACTGTGGCTTTTCAAAGGATCCATTCTGGCATTTGCCTCAAGCCAATTATAAAAATTATGGAAACCTAAATTCGGCTCGAAGGATGGGAATTTGAAACACGGTCCTCCTAAATACATGAGCGGTGTCTTACCTCTACGATTGACAATATCTGAGGAAGGGGCTGTCGCTCCTCGTGAAGTGTCGGCATTTCGGGATGAAGTACCCAGGATATTTTGTTACGCGAATACGTGAGGTGTGATCAATATAATAGTTTGAATCATAATGCAAAATTTAGTTTAGTAATAGTTGTTAGGTTACAGACAGCCTTAGCATTAGTTAATAACCTATCAAAATAATCAAAGATGTCTCTGCCATTAACTTTCTTTGCTTTTAAGTCACGGCCTGAGTTGTGACATTTTGTCATTCAGAGGTTGATGATGTATGCCCTCCTAAAATAACATACGGAATCGCTCGCTGACATTAAGGCAGCAAGAAACGCAAGACCCAGATCAACTATGCGTATGGCATTAGTGTGCTGTAAAATCGAGCCTAGATATAAATTTTAAAAGTTCCCTAGAACCCATCTGGCTTACATCTTAAGGGACGAATGGAAGCACATGTTTCAAATTATTATCGATGACGACATTATTATAGACGTTGCACAATCTGAAGAGGATCTGACAAACTGTCTATTGGCTTCTGTCTCGGGTTCAGACAGAAGCCAATAGGCAGTTTGTCAACAAGTGGCCACGAAAGCCTTAACAATTTTGAAGAGGATCTCCTTGCAAAAGTTCTGGATTGCTGAGACATATTTCTAACAACCCCAGCTACGTTGGAACGGGAATGACAGAGCTCGGTAGGACTATTTCGTGTCTAGATAGAAGCTATGTCTGTAGAGTTTTCAACATCTTCAGTAAACAACGGAAAATTTTTAATTTTCTTATTTTCGCTTCTAACTTTTCACCCACTCATCTGCGAACCACATCGCTCTACCTCTATTTGATTTCTTAGTTAGTTCGTTATTCATTGACGCACAGCTCATTTTACAATAACATTAAACATGTTAGCATAATGCAACAATAAAACATAACTAAAAGTTAACAAACATACAGGCATGTACTTACTGACACGTTTCCCATTTTCCACCTTGCCTGAAAATTTATAACACTATCATGGAAACAACTGTATATAGTGCTGTAAATTTTTTTAGTCTGTGCTTGCAATTTTAAATAACATTTGAGGCTCAAAACAAGTACTTACGGCATCTGTTGTCTGGGTGTTGAGTCTTAAGCTGCATGGCCAACATCTAGATATCAAACAGAAATGAGTCGTTTCAGTAACACTGATGGAATTTAAGCTGCTGCATAATCACGCCAACCAACTATTCGTGAGCCTTGATGTCACTGCGCTAGCTGATTCATAGTAGGCCTATTCATTTGATTGCTACTGAGTTATTACCAGATGCTCCACCAAAATTTTCTGCCTTAGTGGTTTATTGGCAGTCACACACGGATGCTTATCGGTTACTGTCCCTACTAGCTCACGCTGACGTGATAATGATTTGAGTACCACGAATCTATATTGCATTTTGTAAATTCTGTTAGTTTCCTTCATTCCTGTACTGATGGTTTCAGAGCCAAGTTCAGAAATAAAAACCAGTCATTTAATATAATGTGTACTCTTATTTATTTATTTCTCAAGTTCCTCGGGACCATGTGACCCAATGTAGCCAGGCATGTACCTGGTCACTGTTTAACTCTCAGAATGCTGATAAAAGAAATTAAAACATTGTAAAACTAAAGCCAGAGAGTTTTATTAAACACCTATATCAGACTGCTTTCTTTAATACAGGCAGAAATTGTTTTAGCTTATTAGAATAATAGAACGTTTTGGACTGCCACGGAATCTTATCAGTTACGTGCTTAGAGCTCAGAGATTAATGGGCAGCTCGTAACGTATCATTAGATCAACTACGTGAAAGAATGATGATGATGATGGTGATGCCGATGACGGTGGCGAGTAAATAGGAGAATAACACTGAAACAAGATATTTTCGGCATTATACAAAAATAAATAACAAAATATAGCGTAAGATCCTAAATTCTCACTTTACAGTTCTCTGGGAAGCTCGCTGAAACTACAGCACACATTTCTGAACAACAGCAAATGTAGTGCTGTCGACATGTGATTCGTTTTCCGGTGAATTTCAAGATTCTTCAATAACGGCGTGAACAAAGTCGGCGAACTGATATCGTGCGGCGTGACTGCATAACCCATTAGAGGGATGAAACTAATCTCGCATGCCGCTCCCGACGGAGCTGTCAAGTCACCATCTACATCCATATTCCACAAATCACTGCTAAGTGTGTGCCAGGCGGTACATTTCTTCTACCATGTAATAAGATTTCTTCAAGTTCCTTTCATAGACGTAACGTGGGACGACTGACTGGCTGTACGACTCCCTGAATTTATCTGCGCGACCCCAACAGGATTGACACATAAAGAGCTGAAAATTGTTCGAAGGCTCTGCCCTGAAAGCCAATTCTTCGTGTCTCCTAAGCTGGCCGTCACGAGATCTGCGCCGTTTTTCTACCAGAGACTGTCAGTTAAGGTTTTTCAATATATCTGTTCCACTCTCTCACAAAAAAGGCTACGACTCTTCCTGGCAGATTAAAACTGTGTGACGGACCGAGACTCGAACTCGGGACCTTTGCCTTTCGCGGGCAAGTGCTCTACCACCTGAGCTACCCGGCCAAGACTCACGCCCCGTCCTCACAGTTTTAATTCCGCCAGTACCTCGTCTCCTATCTTCCAAACTTCACAGAAGCTCTCCTGCGAACCTTGTAGAACTAGCGCTTGCCCGCGAAAGGCAAAGGCCCCGAGTTCGAGTCTCCGTCCGGCACACAGTTTTAATCTGCCAGGAACTTTCATATCAGCGCACACTCCGCTGTAGAGTGAAAATTTCATTCAAGGCTATGACTATTCACACAAAACACGCTTTGTCTCATTTTATTTCGACCTGGTATGGATCCCATACATTTGACCAGTGTTCAAACATGGACCGCATAAGTGTTTTGTATGTAATCCCTTATGTAGACAAACTAAAGTTTCCCAGTATCTTTTCAGTTAATAGCAGTCAGCTTTACCTCCGAATGAGACTTTATATCTCAAAAAATTGCTACTTCCAAGTGTTTGTATAACACGACTCACTACAGTTGGTGCTCATTAATCTTGCTATCAAACACAACACCTCCTTCTCGTTTCGTGAAACGAGCAACTTGGCGTTTCTCTATGCCAAGGCCAATTTCCTCATAAATACCTACATCATCTAGAAAATAACTGAGACTGTCACTAACACAGGGTGCCCCTTTCAAACTTCCCATGTTTCAAAAGCACAGGAAAAAACTATAATAGCTATGATAATGAAATTACGTCATACGCTAGAGCATCTCAAAACAATTATACTCTAGCGTCAGACGTGTCTACTAGTGTTGCCAGAGTGCAGCATGGTGGTGGCATAAAGTGAAAATGGCAAGTCATCAGCAGTGCGTGCAAGCCGTTAGTTGTTTTCTTGAAACAAAATCGCCGATTACTGTGCAAAGAAATTATCACTGACTGTATGAATCTGTCACCAGATGTGAAAACAGTGAAGGAATGATATCGTAAGTGTGTGATAACTCGAATTGTTTTGAAACATTCTGGCGGTGCACGTCGTAGTGTTTGGGAAAAGACAGTGGAGGACTTCAGAAGGCTACGTAAACTGATGATTCGGCAGACTTCTAGGAACTTAATGTACCCTGAGCAACATTAATTACATCGTGTAGTATACCAGCGTCTTCGTCTGCATGCTTACAAAGTGCAGGTTCTGCAACAGCTGAGACAGAATGACAAACCCGGCCGCCAACAATTTTCTACGTATACACTGCAGCGTATTGTCATGAATGCAGCTTCCTGCAATGATATTTATTCTCAGATGAGGCAACGTGTCCTGTATTAGGGACGGTTAATCGCCATAATGTTCGGATTTGTGGCTCGCAACATCTGCACGCTATGAGTGAAAAATGTCCGTGATAGCGCTAAACTGAGCGTCTGGTTTGGGCTAATGCAGGACAGGTTTGTTGGCCCGTTCTTCTTTGGAGAAAACAGTGACTGGGTTAGAGTATTTGCACATGTAGTATTTTGTATACCCTCTGATAAAAGACTTTTAACCAAACCCCGTATTTTAGCAAGATGGAGCTGCTCCGCATTGATCAACGGCTATTTGCAAGTTTATGGATACGAAATTTCCCGTCGCTGGATCGGGCGTGGAGGACCCATTGCCTGTCCACCACATTCCCCCGACAATGCGTCGCTGGATATCATCTTGTGGGGATTTGGGAAGGACCTTGTGTATTCGATCGATGCGGATGAAATTCCTGTGTTAAAACGACGTAGCACTGATGCGTGCAACAGCGACAGAGGACAATTCTAGAAGAACAATGAAAGAAACTAAATCTCTCTCTCTCTCTCTCTCTCTCTCTCTCTCTCTCTCACTGTCTCCCTATTCGTCTAGTGCTCTAGTCGATTACGACTCTCCGTGACACCATGAACTAAGCCACGCAAATTTATTCTGTACTGGAGTTTCTTCCGCGGATTTCCCACGTTGCAATCCGTTACTTCTGCGATGCTATTTATCTATCTCATCATTTGTCCCCCTCTCATTCCCGTGCCTTCGATCTTCCCCAGCATTAACGCTTTTTTTTCCAGGAAATCACGTTTTCCTATAATGTGCACAAAGTAGGTTAGTTCATGCTTCACTATGATATCTTCCCACGAGCAATCTAGTTTCAATTGCTGTAGTGTTGACCTATTTGTTCTCTTTGCGATCCATGAAATTCTAAGGAGTTTCTTCCAAAACCACAATTCAAAGGGATCTGTTCTACGCCGTTCAGCCTTTCCCATGGTCTAGGTCTCACATCCGTACATCACAACTGGAATGATCGTAGCCCTTACTATACGGACCGTTGTTCTAAAAGTAACGTCTGTACTCCTTAAAACATTGCCGGGTTTACCTGTTGCCTTTATGCCAAGTAACAAGCGTTTTTTGATTTCGTGCCTACAGTCACTATCATCAGAAGTCTGGGAGCCGAGACAACTGAACACAGGAACTACTTCCATTGTTTCTCTTCCTACATGCCAAGAAGTAATAAGGGTTGTTGCCGCAATGTTCCTTTTCTTAACTTTCAGCATTAGACCAGCATTTGCCTTGCTTTTTTCACCCTCACTAAGAGGATCTTTAAGTCTTCTAGACTTTCCGCAAGCAGTATCATATCTACATGTCTAAGGTTACTTATATTTATCACAGCTATTTTAATTCCGGTTTCTTATTTATCTCACCCGTAATTCCTCGTAATTTACTCTGTACGCAGATGGAATAGATAAGGTGACAAATCTTGACCCAGTTACTTGCTCCACGTAATGTTCTTACCATGGCTTCTTGATCAGAGTGGAAATAAAGTGATCAGGTACTCCCATTTTTTTGAGTACTTCCCATAATTTGTTGTGATCGACAGAGTCAAAGGCTTTAGCAGAATCAATAAAGCAGAGATAAACATCTTTCTGGAATTCTATTGGCTTCTCCACAATCCACAAAATGTTGGCAGTATAATCTCTCGTCCGTCTTACTTTACGAAATGCAGCTCGTTCTTCAGCTAGGTCTCGGTCTATATACTGGCGAAGTCTATTTCGTAAGATTTTAAGCATGACTTTGCTAGCATATGAGATAAGCTCGATTGTGCAGTGATTTGAGCAGTCTTAAGAAATTTCCTTCTTTGACATGAGGATGAATACTGAGTTTCTCCACTGAGTTTGACCACCGTTGAGTTCTCCCTATTTTCTGACATATTGAGTGCAACACTTTCACTGAATTCCTTACAGTGAATTTGAACAATTCTGGTGGAAGTCCATCATGTCCACTAGCATTGATTTTAGCAATATACTCTAGGGTCCATTTGACTACATTCTCCAAAATATCTGGCTCTGGTTCTAAAATAACATTAATTTCATTATCTCCATCAATTATTACGAATATTATCCGATTCAGTTGGAAGCCATTCCTGGCTGAAAATGATGAAGCATTCCAAATTACGAAACAAGGATATCTGTGATGACAGAATTTCAAGCAAAATGTTCTGAAAACATTCGAGAACTACAGAGGTTAGGCTGTGTGTACAAGCTTCTCTCTCCCATACAATTACGCTCTTTCCTAACGTAACGGTGGCCAGTTGAAGATATAATGAGATTTGATATAGAAAAAAAGCATATAGCAGTTATTATCCAAAAAAAACGCACGTACTGACATTGAGAGGCATTCTTTACAGTTAAATTCTACATTTGTGTGGCCAAATTGTCCGTAATTGGTTTACAATTTTCGCTGGTACTTTTGATACGTTGTTGCAACTACAAGAAGTGTGTGCTTTCTCACCAAACGCGTTTTGTTTCATTGAAGTAAAACGTCATCAGTGGTCAGCAGTTAAAAGTATTTACAATATCATTTATTTTTCACATCGAAAAACAGTTCGTTAATAAATTGTGGCATTTTACTTACTGTGATTTCTGGTTGGTTCTTTACATACATCAGGAAATGCCGTCTGCTGGCACATTTTTGGCGCCTTTCTTCGTTAGGCACTGATAATTGTGGTCTAATTTTACTCTGCTTTGCTTAATTGTCCGTTTTTTATGTTTAACACAGCACATCTTTACACAACTGTTCACTGCTTGTTTGTATAGCAATAAAAATGGTTCAAGTGGCTCTGAGCACTATGGGACTTAACATCTGAGGTCATCAGTCCCCTAGAACTTAGAACTACTTAAACCTAACTAACCTAAGGACATCACACACATCCATGCCCGAGGCACGATTCGAACCTGCGACCGTAACAGTCGCGCGGTTCCGGACTGCGCGCCTAGAACCGCTAGATTGGTTCAAATGGCTCTGAGCACTATGGGACTCAACTGCTGTGGTCATCAGTCCCCTAGAACTTAGAACTACTTAAACCTAACTAACCTAAGGACATCACACACATCCATGCCCGAGGCAGGATTCGAACCTGCGACCGTAACAGTCGCACGGTTCCGGACTGCGCGCCTAGAACCGCGAGACCACCGCGGCCGGCGTATAGCAATAAGTGTGAATTGTGTTTTATATTGTTGGCAACATTGCCACTAGGTTTTCTTTGATCTATATTTCTCTCTCTCTCTGTAGTTCATTATGTTTGTGTAATTCTGTTTAATTATGTTACCATATATTCATATACTGTGTACGAGTAATGAAGGAGCAGTGATGGAGTTCAAATTGTGTGTGATGACCAGATTGGCTGTGGCGAGGGGGGGTTGGTGGGGGGGAGGTTTGAAGGGGAAGCAAAGATGAACGGACAGTTAGCGCGTAGCAGTGTGATGGAGAGTGAATGGGAGGAAAAAAGTGCGGGGCAAGAAATGAAATGGAACTGGTGGGGCGAGGGACTTAGGATGGAAAAGGGCCTTTTTTATGAGATTTCGTTAGTTTTTTCTGGTTTCCAGTATTAATTTGGTCCTTTTGCAACAATTTATTTCGTCTTAATTCTTTTTGTATATGGAAGTTTTCGTGGAAAAGGAGGAGGTGTCTGTCATTACTGATACTTTCGATGTTCATATGTTTTTCAATAGTGCTTTGTCTGTGAAACTCCTGTTCAAGATAGTCTACATATGTCTTAAACAGGAATACCACAGACCAAGCACTATTGAAAAAGATATGAACATTGTCAGGACCAGTATGTATAGACACCTCCACACTTTACAAGAAAACTTCCGTACACAAAAAGTGTTTAACACAAACAGTTGCTCAATGACCAAATAAACGTTGGAAACCAGACAGTACATAAAATAACTGAAGAGAGCACACAAAAAGGACATTTTTCCGTCCTTCACCCTGTCTCGTTCAACATCCCCCCCTCCAACACCATTTTTACTACACTTCTTGCCCTTCACCTTTTTCCTCAAACTAACTGTTCAGCATACTACAGTGCACTTACTGCCCTCTCATCTTTGCTTCTTCAGCGACCCTCCCCCCCCCCCCCTCCACCCCACCACCAACCTACTTACCACACAAAATTTAAACTCCATCATTACCATTTCATTTCCCTTACACCGAATTTAAGTACAAAGTAACGTAATTAAATAGAATAATACACATATAATGAACTGCAGAGAGAGTAACAAAGTAGATCAAAGAAAATACAGTGGCAATGTTGGCACCACTACAAATCACGATACACACTATGAAGTATACAAATAAATACCGAACAGTTGTTTATTAAATTGTGTTGCGTTAAATGTCAAAAGTGCGTAATTCTGCGAAGCAGCGTAAAATTAGGTTACAATTATCTGCGCCTAACGAAGAAAGGAGCAAAAACATGCTAGTAGACGGCATTTCCTGATGTAGGCGAAAAACCAAGCAGGAATTGCAGTAAGAAAAAACCAAAAATTTGGTAACGAACTGTTTCTGGATGTAAAAAACTAATTAAATTGTAAATATCTGTAATTACAGACCGCTGACGATGCTTTACTTCGATAAAGCGAAACGCGTCTGTTGAGAAAAACACGCATTTCTTGTAGTTACAACGACGGAACAAAAATACCCTCAGAAATTCTTTTCAATTTTTCTTCATTGTAATTTAAATTTCTTGGTGTGGCAATAGAGACATTTACCAGCAGCTCCGTGTGTGAAAACTTGCGGAATTTGAGAGAAGGGTTCGAAATTCAGTTTACCTAGGCGCATGAAACAATGCAGTCAGCTTTTCTGTTTGAAACTGTCGAGCACGTTTTTCCAGTTGAGTCAAGTAAACGCGTAACGGAGTACTGAAAATAACTTTTTCGTTTCTGGTGCTCCGACCACAGCGGCTCTCAAATATAGTCGCAAGACAGAAACTAAATATTTACATTCCCCTATCCCACGCAGTGCTCTTTCACGCAGAGCGAAACTTGATGTGAGATTAACGCCTCGTGTAGAACCACGCACAACGGGATTTAATGGAAGGTTGAGCCTGACAAGTCGGCAAACACTCCTGAAACTCTTCGACAAAACCGCAGCGGTGGCGACCTCAGCTGTCCATTGCATTTGGCGCTACAGCAACTCCGCCATCTCTGCTCTCGTACTGTGATTTTCTGGTTTTGACTTAACGTTAGAAAGGAAGTGATGAACGTTTTGTCAGACAATGGTTCCAACTTCGTTCTAGAAGTGTTGCTGTTTTTAAGATTATTTTAACGTACAATCTTTAAAACAACGATCTGCCGGGTAGTTCTGAACTTCTCCTTACGTACGAAACTCGTAACTTATGTCATCAAACACGGGATACTCATCCATATCACAAAAGAATTAGTGGACACCTCGGTTAGTGACTTATTCTCGGTATTTCTAATTACAGAAAGCAGTATCATACAGGCGCTATTGCCTTAAGATTTTTTTTTTTTTTAAGCGTCGTAAGTATGTTATAAGTCTCTTTCGATTGCTGGATGTAGTGGCTTCATTCAAGATAACAGCTTCACCTGTTTTTCGTCATTACTGGATACTACAACAACAAAAGACGTAACTGAGCTACGGTACAATTCATTAACTGATGACTGCGTGGTCCCTCCCGCCGGAGGTTCGAGTCCTCCCTCTGCCCTCGGTGTGTGTGTTGTTCTTATCATAAGTTAGTTTAAGTAGTGTGTAAGGCTAGGGACCGATGACCTAAGCAGTTTGGTCCCTGAGGCATTCACCCACATTTGAACATTTTCTCAGTACCAAACTTAACAATGTTTTATGATAAAAACTACTCTATATCTAAGAAAACTGGCTAGATACTTCTTAATGCAGGATTAACGCCTAATCTGAAAGAACAGCTCCTTCCCTAGCCACCGTCCACCAATCCTGCGTGGCGTAAAGTACTAAGTCTAATGATGTTCGCACCTGACAGTCGCAGCATCCGATGTTTCTTGCCAGTGCGTGGGAGTAGGTGTAAATCTTTGTTGAAGTAATTGCAGCTTATAAAAATTCGTGCTTTGACATGAAATGTTTTTGCTTATTTCTCCGCTTGCATTGTGATCATCTATCTACAACATTACATGTTCCTGTATCGTGGAAATGTTTATTGAATGTAGTACAAAATACACTTTGAGCACTAATAAGATAGTGTTTACACTGATAACCGAAGAACAACCAATTCGTAGACGGAACACTCATACAAGCCTAGCCCGAATCCCTATCCAGCCCTTAATCAGTTCCATAGCATAAATTGGCGTAAGAATAAGTCCAAAGTGGGAACAGTATAACATACAGTTGGAAGAAGCAGATTCAATCTACGATTTGGTATGCCCCTGTATGTAAGGAACTTGGACACCGCTGCCCATTAAAGCTGCAACACCAAGAAGGATAAAAAGTAATGAAATTTTGCTTACTACGCGTGTACGGTTGAGTAGGAATAATACATGATTACATTTTCATATGGTTTGGGGTAGTACAGAGTACGAAATTTAGTGCACAGTAGAGATGGGAAAAACTGAATGGTTGAAACCGATACTGGTATTTCAGTTCTCTAACCCGGTATTTGTTTGGTCTAGGTTATAACAGTATATTTTTTAGTTTTTGCTAAAAACCGGATAAAAACTGGTATATTCATTTTTCGTAACAATGATGCTTAAATTTTTGGTTTTCAATTTTTTTTCTTGAAACGAGTACTGCTGGTTCGTTAAATTTCCATTGGTTTGAAATATCGGGTTGCGATGGAAAATGGGAAAAGCGATCAGTGCTATTTTAATAAAACTGCCACCAGTTAGAAACTAGCAACACACAAATGAAGTAAGAATCGGTACAGCATTGCTGAGACAGCAGTGGAACTGTTGTCTTTTACTACCCAGAAGCAGTGATTCGGTGTATGACAGACATGACAATTGTAACTCAAAAATATTCATCGTTGTTAGGAAGTTTTGCGACTTCTGAACGATTGGTATCGTCTTTGAATGATACTGTTTCTGATGAAAGGAGTCTTCTTACAGGTCGACACATGATACAATTAGTGTTTATGAACAGATTAGATAGTAAATGTTGGCCATTGGATTAATTTATTTCTGAAATTTTAGGTATTGTCATGTAAGTGTTCCTCGTAAATGTTTCATTATGTCAGCTACCTAAATTGTCTAACTGCATTTTTTAAAAGAGCATTTTTAGTTCTGTACGAAAAAAACAGAATTGCATTCAAATTCTTGTTAAAAAGTAAATAAATATATTTGACTACAAAACGGGTTTTCCTTCGAAATAATTAAAGAAAAAGAAAGTTACATATTTTACAGAGAAGCTTTTTATTTGTCTGCCATTTCTATGAAATAAGATTGGGGCCCCAATTTCGTCGCCTTAGCAGGTTACCGACTGTATCAGTCCTGAAAGGTTATGGAAAAGTCCACAATGTGTTATATGTGTTCCTCAGTTTATTCTCCACTCGTAGGTACGCTACAGTTAAAACGTTATAACATGCTAAAGCCAGTATTTGATATAAATCTTAATACCGCAGAAACAGAAATACGGAAAAATGTTCTTAATTTAGTCTTTAATAAAAATTGTCAAAGTTACAATTATTTTAAATGTATTTTCAAACACTTTCATTACTGTAAATCACATAATGTCAGTGAATGAACAATGTTTTCAAGTTATTTTCAGCCTTGCACACATATGTCAGGTATGAATTTGTACGTCTGTGTAGATGAACAGCACATTTCGTCATAAGAAACCAGACATTTCGTGCAACGAACCCATTTCCTCCCGCTTGCATTTTCCCCAGTGCAAATTGTAAAATAATCATTATAAATAGGAAATAAAATGAATGTTAATAGCAGTTCCAAATTACGTTCCTGGGATGAAAATTGGATTGCAAGAAGGACGAAATTATGAAAGTCCCCAGATTTATTATAACGTCCGCTACAGCTACCCAGGCCAAACACTGAACTATGCCAGAAACTACAACACTCTACTGAAATAAAGCCCAGTACTTGAACACGAATCAGTGTTCACAACAGTAATAGCAGGTTGTGAATTTGACTGGTGCACTAACTCATCTCGGCGTAAAAGTGTGCATTCTCTCGTACACGGAAGCTAAACGCGCTGTGCACAACAGACTCTCTCAACAAAATAATGAACTAAGGCCATTTACGAGCGCTGAACTGAACATTTGTTACCAGAAATGGAAACCGGAAATTCGTAGGGGGACGAAACTGGGATCGAGGCCGATATTAGAGCCCATTATTTTTTTTTAAAAAAAAAAAAAAGAGAAAGGAAATTAAGGCAACAGTAATAAATTAAAAACTTGCCATTTTATTCATAGTTTACAATAAAAACAGAAAGTATCAGGTCTGCTGGACGTGTCTACATATTATGAATTTGTCTGCTTGTAACCCTGGGAATCGGACAACTTAGCACGAACGGTAGAGTTCTCCAACCTCAGTTTTCACCCTTTAGCACTGACTACGCGTAATGGCCAAACAGAGGTGTGATACTCGATTATAACATGGTTTTCGAGCAGAGTAACACAAAGTTATAATCAATAGAGAATAATGATAGCCTTTATCAGTAGTCAACCCCACATTACATTTCGAGAAAAGCAGCAAACAGTAGACGGAATGAAGCTTTTTTTTATTTAGCAGTTTTTTCGGTACTTAGGTCCTACATACCTTGAAACGTATAATGCATAAGCCCGAAATATCCTTAGAATTTTTCACTCTTTTATTCGATGCCTACGTTTATTACCGGAAAGAATGGCAATAAAAGCCGAAAATCGGTTATTTCTGAAACAGGTTGTTTTGAGCGGCTTTAACAGGCACGTTTAACTGGAGATGAAAGAAAAACAGTATGATCGAACACCTGTTGTTTAGATCTCTAACCCGAGCTGTCCTTGGACGACAATTACGGATACGTCATTCCATGCTGCTTCAGAGTTGTGTCAGAGTTCATAAATCATCGTGGCTGGGGAATGGTGGCGTGCGAGACTCTGTACAGCCCATGGCCAGATGTGCAAAGCAGGTGAGAGATCTGGAGAACATCATTGCCAGAACGACAAACGAGTCCCTCTGTATCTTTCTAAAAGATAACGTCACAGAGATGGCCACCAGCCGTAACAGGTCAGAAATGGAATCTCTGCTGACCAAACTACTGGCTACGCAAAAAAGAAGTTACCTTGTTGTCAAGGCGTTTGGCTCGTATGACGGTGACTAATGCAAACTGGCAACGGTCGATTACCTCGGAGCATCCACGCACTGATATATGCTACCGGAAAAGACCACATATCACCCTTTATGTGTGCATTTTTGGACCCATCACTGCCGAAATGGAGGGGAAGGGTCTCTCTGCTAGAGCGTCAAAAGAATCCACAACAACAACGATAGCCGTGATGACAGTTTGTGGCGCTCCAGATATCGTTGGACTGCCCATATAGATACCTACCACCGGAAAAATGCTCCTAAGGGTGCACAAAAAATACGAGTTTTTTCCTGTTTATTTAGAAGACTCTGACTAAAAAGTGTGGTACCAGCTGCCTTATTCTATCTTCCTTAGCACCTTTAAAAATTTTTTTTTTTAAACATGCATCTCACCTCAAACTCCCCCAAGCTCCCCTAAACTCACTCATAGACGCTAGTCCATCGCTATAAGTTGCTAATACCCATCCATTCCTAAATACCCTTTTTCACTCACTCATTCAGCGCAACTCACTGTCATTATATTTTTGTGTCCCTCTGCCATTGTCACCTGTGCCACAGCCACACAGCCACAGTAGCCTTTGTTCCGTCCTACTGCTACAGTCTCCGTTCACTGTCACGGTCTCCCTCTTGCTCTCATTTATTGCTGATATCTCATTCCTTCCTTCCCACTGCTACTGATTCCTCACGCTGTCACTATCTCTCTCTTCCTCGTCGAAAGTGTTATACACTCTCATTCTCATTATCACTGGCTGTCACCCACATCCACTCTTTCACTCTGTTCCTCCTCCCCTCCCCTCCCACTGTCTCTTATACTCTTTTTATAGCATTGTTCTGTCACTGTCAACTATGTTCCACTACCACTGTGTCCCTCTCTTTCTTTTTCGCCGCCCTTGTCTCCTTCGATCTTTCTACAACACAACCACTGTCTCCACTATCTGCTACCTTCCAGTATTTATTACTTTTCGTCTCTTTGCCACTGCCACGTCTACTTCTCTCTCTGTGACGTGAGAAGAGTCAGCAGTGGTAGGAAGGAAGGAATGAGATATTAACAATAAGCAAGAGGGAGACCTTGACAGCGAATGTGTTTGCATGCCAAAGCTTTTGGGAAAGTTTTTAAATTTGATGAAGAAGATGGAATGAGTTACCTGTACCTCACTTTTCAGCCAGAGTCTTTTAAAAAAACAGAAACACATTAGCATTTTTTATTCTCCGATAGCAGAATTTTTTCCGCTGGTTCACTCCTTTTCCCTGCTGCACCAGGACATGTGCTTCATATGAAAAGAAATGTACTGGTCAGTGACACTTAGATATGTGAGTCTGCAGGCTTTCGTAGCCGTTGTCATTGAAGTTAAAATCTTCTGGGTTATTAGGCCCCGTCATATTTCTTCTTCTTCATTTTAGAAGAAATATTAACTTCAGAAATTTAGATAGTTTACTTATGTGAAAGTTAAATAACACGCAACTGTGATGCAGATGAAACTAATTTTACACGTCATTCTGGATTTTACGCACAAAAAAAATTTGCGTGTGTTTCTGTGCTACAATGTGCGGTTCCCAGATGATAACAGGGACACTTTACAGCACATTTTCCTTTGCTAAGTGACTTCATAAACTACGTTTTCGTCTCACACCGATTTTTAACTGCGTATTTTACGTACAGAAGTGCAGTAACTCTGAACCTCTGTATCTCAGAAACGGATAAAGATATGTAGAAAATTTTCAAGGTTGTTCGTGGTCGGCATCTTAGAAATACATCGTAAAATTTTCGACCATTTTCTGTGCATAGCAGTCTCGAATTCTCGGCTTGGATTTGGTCCACTGGTGACGGTGAAAATGTAGTAAAAAAGACATTTTCCTGGGATTTTCCGAGAAACTGCCAATGAACTAATGGTGCCTCTGCAAGTCCCATCAAACGCACCGTAGACCACACACAATGCGAAAAGAATCAACCGATTTGCTCCAGTTGCCTAAGCTGAAGGAAGTGTGTAATATTCATACTATGACCCTGTACTGTAGCATAGTGATACTATGATGGTCCTTCTGTTGGGTGTACATATGGTTCCTAGACCAAAGGCTATTCAAAACACTTGACTTTACCTTTTCATCACCAACAAAACCCGTCCGCCCCTGGTAGCTGAGTGGTCCAGTCTGCCTTCGGCAGGGCAACAGAGCGGACGCGTACGTGTTGACTTCGTGCGGAGCGCGAGCTCGCCTTGTTTACATTCTGGCGGCCGTTGCTTAAGTGCCGGCTTACCTTGTACGATCCATGGCGAACCGTTACCGTAAATCAACACTCCGATTTACTTTCTGCAACGATTATGCCCGACCCAAAGCACTCGAGGTGGAGCGTTTACTGCGAGAGGAAGTGAAGATCCCGGCGACCGATATTATCGGCATACATTTGTCCATCGTGAGCAGCACGGTCTTTGTGAAAATCATTATCGACTCGGCGTGCGAACGCACACTACGTGAGACCAAACAGGGGCTCCGCTTCTGTCATGCTGATGGCAATGTGGGGGAGGTAACCGTCGACCACGCAGGCTTAGGTATGCGAACGATATGCATTTTCGAATTGCCATTCGAACTTCCTGCTGAGGAAGTCGTCGCGGCACTTCGCCCATACGGCAAAGTCCATGGCCACACTGCGGAGAAGTGGACACAGTTTCGGACGTATCCTGTTCTCAACGGGGTCCGACAGGTCACCATTGATCTCTGAAGCCACGTCCCGTCCTATTTACAGATCGGCGGATGCCGTGCAATAATTATATACGACGGCCAGCCTCGGACCTGCTCCGAGTGCGGCAAAGAAGGCCACCTTAGATCCGAATGCCTACAACGGCGTATTTCGCAACTTCCAGCTGCCGAAGAACCACCCACGTCGCAACCTACAGTGCTACCGGTGACCTATGCCGCTGCTCTAGCGTCTCCTACCGCTTTGCAACGTCGCCCGGTCACCACAAACGACGCCACCAACGAGCCCGACCAGACACCGACGGAGAACGCCTCGGACGGCCCGCCGCCTCGGCCGGCCACCGACGCCGCTCCGAAGATGCCGGCGCAACCAGACGCTGACCCTGACCTCGGAAACAAGATGGAGATCGACTCGCTCATCGTTCCTACAGCGGCATTTCTGCCAGAACGACGCGACTCCCTTCCATCGTCGGACACGGAGGGTCGCACAAGGAAACAACATTCTCCGAAACGTCGCAAGCGAAGACGTCGCACAGTTTCCGGCCAAGAGGAGACGTTGCAAGTCGAGGAGGACGCAACCGCCGACCAGCACGAGGCCTCAGAACCCGCTACTGCTGTCGATGACGTTATGAGCGCGGAGACATCTAGCGGTGTGCCTGCGCCCCGCGCTGACGCTGAACTAAATCATGAACGTATCACAGGCGACACTACACCACGCACAATTACACCATCTTCTGCAGACAAAATGGAAGATACACCAGTGTCCGCTTCCACGGCGTGGCACGAGGAGGAGGTCGAGAAGCAGGACCCGTTACGGGACCCTGCGCCGTGACGGCCGCACCACTAATCTTACTCTCCCCAGACTCCCCTGCGGGCCAGCGGGATAACGTTCTGCTGCGCCGCCCACACCCTTGCGCGGACAGCGGAGTGGACCAGCCTCCAGCAATCTTGACACCAGGCGTACCGGATAGCAACCATTAACACCAACACCATCCGTTCCAGGGTGAAAATCCGCCTTATGAAGGAGATGTTCTGGGCTTCGGATATTGATTTCGCCCTTCTGCAGGAAGTTCACTTGGCTAGCCTCCCGGGTATCAATGGCTATACCGCCCATGCCTTCGCGAGTGATCCTACGGGCCGCGGAGTGGCCATCTACGTCCGCCACGGGATTTCTGTGACCGATGTCGCCTTCCTTCCATCAGCTCGGGGCATGGCACTCACCGCCATTGGGACACGCATCATTAATGTCTACGCTCCCTCAGGCACCGACCTACGGCATGAAAGAGCCCAGTTTTATTCCGAGGAAATCGGGCGTTATGACCATTACCTACTAGGAGGTGATTTTAACTGCGTTCTGCATCCTAAATATCAGATTCCCCACTATGCTACATGCCAGGAACTACGTATGGTGGTGCGAGACCTCCTGCTTCACGATACCTGGGAAGTTCAACACGGCGACCTTTCTGGCCATACCTTTCTTACCAGTCATTCCGCAAGCCGACTAGACAGGATATATGTCTCACAAACTCTTAGATCTGCGGTACGGGGCGCCGAACGCTGGCCGCTGGCCTTTTCCGACCATTGCGCTTACATTTGTACGGTCCTCCTTCCGCCGCTATCAGTATGGCGCAGCCGTGGGCCATGGAAACTCAATACTTCCCACTTGCATGACCTGGCGTGTCGCCAACAAGTCACTGAAACGTGGACAGCCTGCGAACGACGCCTTCCCCGCTACCACTCGACATTGACATGGTGGTTGGAATGCGCCAAGCCGGCGATCCGGAGGACACTAATGAGATACGGGAAAGACATGGCCGACTGGCATCGCACCACTGTTGACTTCTATTACGCGATTCTCCGAGATCTGAACGCTCAACCGCCAACCGAGGACAACCAGCTGGAACGGCAAAGAACTAAGGCGAAGATAATTGCGCTGTCACGCCGGAAACTGCAAGGGGTCGTGATACGGACGCGGCGCCACGATCACGTGGATTTAGAAATTCCATCCATGCATCATATAGTGTCCGACGAACGACGGCGCCGTCGGAAGATCATCAGCACTCTGACCACGCCTCATGGAACGCAGGTGACCACTCAGAATGACATCGTCCACGCATTCGTCGAGCACTAACGTCGTACTTATAGTGAAGAAGAAGCTGAAACTGCAGCAGAAGACTCCATTTTTCATTACGTCACGCGCACCCTCCCCCACACGGAGGCGGATGCTTTGACAGTGGCGGTCACGCTAGACGAAGTCAACAACGCAATCGCCAAGGGTGCTGTCAACAGATCGCCCGGCATTGACGGCTTACCGATTGAGTTTTACAGTACCTTTCGGGACCTCATGGCACCACGGTGGACGACTATGTATCAAGAACTGATGACATCTGACCAAGCAGTCCCACCCGGCTTTGCTGAGGGCATCATCATACCAGTCCACAAACCAAAAAAATGGTTCAAATGGCTCTGAGCACTATGGGACTTAACATCTATGGTCATCAGTCCACTAGAACTTAGAACTACTTAAACCTAACTAACCTAAGGACATCACACGCATCCATGCCCGTCCACAAACCAGCCCGTGGTTCGATGGTCACGAGTTACAGACCGCTCACCCTACTGAATGCCGATTACAAGATTTTCGCGCGCTTACTGGCAATGCGGCTCCGAACAACACTCCCTCATATCCTCTCGCCAGAGCAAACGACGCCTGGAGGACAGGTTAACATACAGACTGCCACAGGGGAATGCCGCGACTTAATTGCGATAGCAGCGGCCTGCAGACTCCGTGCAGCGGTCGTCGCTATAGACTTCGACAGCGCCTTCGATAAAGTGCGTCATCGTTACCTGTTTTCGGTGGCAGCCCAAATGGGCATCCCCCCTCCGTTTCTCGACGTTATCCGGCGTCTTTACGACAGTGCCAGTTCACGTGTACAAGTCAATGGACGTTTTGCAGGGCCGGTACCTATCTGCCGTTCCATACGGCAGGGGTGACCCCTCTCTACCCTCCTGTATGCCATTGCCCTTGAGCCCCTTATTGGGGGCTTGACGACCAAGCTCTCTGGCCTCACCCTACGCCAACACACTTTTCGCTGTCGGGCATATGCTGATGACCTCCTCCTCCTCATTCACTCCGGCTCTGAGATTCGGGAAGTCCTGGAATTGATTACCCTATATGGGGCTGCCGCTGGCAGTGCCATGAATGTCGCCAAATCTTCTGCAATGCACATTGGACGAGGCCTCCAGGAGGGTGAAGTGGCGCCCCTGCCGCTTGTGCAGACTTTCCGGTAACTGGGCATTACCTTTACCACCACGGTCACACGCACAGCGGCAACGTATTTCCGTCGCCTGTTACACGTCATCCGCATCGACGTCCGCCAGAACCTCTTGCGCCGCCAGGACATACTTCAACGGGTTGAGTTTCTTAATCTTTATGTGTCATCAAAATTGACATACTCTGCTTGCAGGAGCCGTACTCTCAAGCTGGGAAACTTTCATTTGCAGCCGCTACATGGCAAATAGCTTGTAGTGGGGAAGCCCCCAAAGCGGCAATTCTCATCACAAACCAGTCTCCACGTGTAAGAATACTCGCACAATTTTCCACCAGTCACTGCAACGTCGTGGAGGTACAGGCTCCCATGGGAATTATAACCTTTATAAATATGTATTTTCAATATGGAGACAACATTGAACAACATCTGGATCACTTAACAAGAGTAGCCACGGCGTTGCGGGGACGCAAACTGGTTATAACAGCCGACATAAATGCAAAATCGCCCCTGTGGTACAGTGGCACAAGAGATGAAAATGGCGAGAAAGTGGAGGATATGATTATGGCTTTACAACTTGTGGTTGCGAATAGACCTGGCAACCCTCCCACTTATGTAGCGGTGGGGGGGGGGGGGGGGGCGGCACCAATATAGATGTAACGTTAGTTACACCAAACTCTGCCAACATCATTCAGAATTGGGAAGTCAGAGAGAACGCTACAACAAGTGACCATAATCTCATAATGTTTAGCCTAGGAAATAGAGGCTGTCACTGGGCCGCAGGGTGGGGGTTGCAACTGAACTTCAAGAGAGCTGACTGGGAGAGACTAGCGAGAGAGTGCGACATTCCTCCATTGCCAGAAGGTGACGCACAACAGGACCTGGACATAGACAAGCGGGCCGAAGAACTGGTGGGCGCAGTTACCAGAGCGGTTAAGGCAGCTGTTACAACCAGGAGGAAGGCCATGGCGGCCTCCCCGTCACCATGGTCAGCTGAACTTGAGGAAATGCGTCAGTCTGTCAGAAGGCTAAGGAGGCACTACCAGCGCAGTGTCGTCTGGTGGGAAAAGCAAAGAAGGTTACTGCTATACCGGGAGCCAAAGAGAAATTTCAAAAAGAACTGAAAGAAGTAAGAGTATGCAGTTGGGAAAGATTTGTGCTGGACCAGCTGGCCTTGGATCCATGGGGAGTACCTTACAAACTACACTCCTGGAAATGGAAAAAAGAACACATTGACACCGGTGTGTCAGACCCACCATACTTGCTCCGGACACTGCGAGAGGGCTGTACAAGCAATGATCACACGCACGGCACAGCGGACACACCAGGAACCGCGGTGTTGGCCGTCGAATGACGCTAGCTGCGCAGCATTTGTGCACCGCCGCCGTCAGTGTCAGCCAGTTTGCCGTGGCATACGGAGCTCCATCGTAGTCTTTAACACTGGTAGCATGCCGCGACAGCGTGGACGTGAACCATATGTGCAGTTGACGGACTTTGAGCGAGGGCGTATAGTGGGCATGCGGGAGGCCGGGTGGACGTACCGCCGAATTGCTCAACACGTGGGGCGTGAGGTCTCCACAGTACATCGATGTTGTCGCCAGTGGTCGGCGGAAGGTGCACGTGCCCGTCGACCTGGGACCGGACCGCAGCGACGCACGGATACACGCCAAGACCGTAGGATCCTACGCAGTGCCGTAGGGGACCGCACCGCCACTTCCCAGCAAATTAGGGACACTGTTGCTCCTGGGGTATCGGCGAGGACCATTCGCAACCGTCTCCATGAAGCTGGGCTACGGTCCCGCACACCGTTAGGCCGTCTTCCGCTCACGCCCCAACATCGTGCAGCCCGCCTCCAGTGGTGTCGCGACAGGCGTGAATGGAGGGACGAATGGAGACGTGTCGTCTTCAGCGATGAGAGTCGCTTCTGCCTTGGTGCCAATGATGGCCGTATGCGTGTTTGGCGCCGTGCAGGTGAGCGCCACAATCAGGACTGCATACGACCGAGGCACACAGGGCCAACACCCGGCATCATGGTGTAGGGAGCGATCTCCTACACTGGCCGTACACCACTGGTGATCGACGAGGGGACACTGAATAGTGCACGGTACATCCAAACCGTCATCGAACCCATCGTTCTACCATTCCTAGACCGGCAAGGGAACTTGCTGTTCCAACAGGACAATGCACGTCCGCATGTATCCCGTGCCACCCAACGTGCTCTAGAAGGTGTAAGTCAACTACCCTGGCCAGCAAGATCTCCGGATCTGTTCCCCATTGAGCATGTGTGGGACTGGATGAAGCGTCGTCTCACGCGGTCTGCACGTCCAGCACGAACGCTGGTCCAACTGAGGCACCAGGTGGAAATGGCATGGCAAGCCGTTCCACAGGACTACATCCAGCATCTCTACGATCGTCTCCATGGGAGAATAGCAGCCTGCATTGCTGCGAAAGGTGGATATACACTGTACTAGTGCCGACACTGTGCATGCTCTGTTGCCTGTGTCTACGTGCCTGTGGTTCTGTCAGTGTGATCATGTGATGTATCTGACCCCAGGAATGTGTCAATAAAGTTTCCCCTTCCTGGGACAATGAATTCACGGTGTTCTTATTTCAGTTTCCAGGAGTGTAGTAAGGGAAAAGATCCGATCCCCATTGATGCTATCAACGGTCAGGCGCGGAGATGGGATGACGGAGTCCTGGCAAGAGACTGCTGAGGTCCTTCTCCGGTCCCTGCTGCCTGATGACGATGAGGCCAGCGGCACGGAAGGCCAGTCCCAGTTACGAAATCAAGATCTGGACAGAATAGCTAACAACAGGGCAGTCTACCCCTTCTCTGAAGAGGAGGTGGCTGGCCACATCAAAGCACTAATAACAGGAAAAGCCCCCGGCCCAGACGGCATTGTGGCGGAGGTGGTGCAGTTCCTGGCATCTCAACTGGTGGCGCCACTAACCCAGTTATACAATGAGTGCCTAAGACAGGAAAAATTCCCGAAAATCTGGAAAGAGGCAAACGTTGTGATAATCAAAAAGGGACCCGACAAGGATCCAGCGGATGTCAAGTCCTATAGGCCGATATGCGTATTGGACATCCTTGGGAAATTATTTGAGAAACTGCTAGCTGACAGACTGACTGCACACCGAGTACTGTGCGGGATGAGTGGCAGGCATTTCGGCTTCAGGCCGGGGCGATCGGCAACTGATGCGATCGCTTTGGCGGCTGAGGTCTGCGACTCTACCCCATACAAGTACGTTGTTGGCATCATGGTTGACATCAGTGGCGCCTTTGACAACCTGTGGTGGCCTTCGCTCTTCTCCTGCTTGCGGGAGAAGGAGTGTCCAGGGTCGCAATATGGTTGCCTGAGGAGCTATTGTGAAGGGCGGGAGGTCTGGCTATCATCCCCTAGCGGGAGAGTAGGAAAATCTATAACTAAGGGATGTCCCCAGGGCTCCGTTTTAGGCCCCCTGTTCTGGGACATCCATATGGAACCGCTTTTAGATAGTTTGGAGCAGAGTGAAGAAGTGCTAGAGGTGATAGCCTAGCGGATGACCTCCTCCTGCTGGTCGGCGGCCGGAGCCGTGAGGACATTGAGCCAAAAATAGACAGAGCAATGACCAAATTACAACTGTGGTGTACAAATACTAAGATGACGATCTCACCAACAAAATCGACGTACTTATTACTGAAGGGACAGCTGGTGAGGAACCCTACAGTCAGAATCGGAGGCTCACCAGTTATAAGACGACAAGAGACTCGCAATTTGGGCGTCATCATCGATGAAAGGTGGAAATTTGGAAGGCACATTGAGTCTGTAACCCAAGAAGCATTACAATTACTAAACAATCTTACTTCCATAGGCCATAAACGATTTCACCTTCCACCACAGCTAATCAAGCTGTACTATAATAGTATACTAACGTCAGCAGTGGGTTACGGATCGGGAGTCTGGGCACATAGGCTCACGAGGGTGGTGCCTGCCATGGCAGTGAGAAGAGTACAAAGAAACATGCTATTAAGATCTATAGGGGCGTATAGAACATCTCCAGGAAGTGCACTATTAATTATAATGGGGCTCTGTCCTTTAGATATAAAAATACGAGAACAAGCAGCATGGTATTGGGTTAAGAAGGGGAACAACGCGAAAATAGAGAATATCCTGGGAGCACTGGTGAGGGACAAGGGAGAAATACGCAGAAGGGGCGAGGACTTATGGCAACAGTCTTGGGAAACAGACGAAACTGGCAGAAGAACCTTTGGGTTCCTGCCAAATGTAAAAGAAAGGCTAGGGATGAAGTACTTCGAGCCAACGCGGGGTCTAATACACTTTCTCACTGGTCATGGGCCCTACCCGACATACTTGTGTCGGTTTGGGAAAAAGGCTACACCCGAGTGTGACTGTGGTGCTTCGGAGGGCACTCCCGACCAAGTGGTTTACGAGTGCCCCCTTTTCGATGATGTAGCAGTGACACTAAGACAACAGCTTCCACATAACAACACATATGACCTATTAAGACATGAAGGAACTTTTGAAACTCTAAACAGACTGGCAAATGAGGTATCACGAAAAGTACTGATGGCATACTTGAGGGATTTTCACGACTAATGACATATACCGAACGTGTCCAATTACCATAATCCTATACCGCCTGTGCGTGGACAGGCCGACTTTTCAGTTGCAATCCGCCACGTGCAGGACTAGGGGGACCAGGGTACACTAATTAAGACTAAAGCACCGCAATTGACGTAGGTTAGTACAGTAGTTGTAGCTTTAGATATAGATACTAAGTTAGGAACCTGCAGTGACAAACAATCTTGGCCTGCCCAGTGTCAGGGGCACTCTCATCGGGATTAGCTCGATGAGCAGGGCCTAAAGTAGTAGGTTTATATCTATGCTGACACTCTTGTAACGCTGCAGGCAGTTAGGAATTAACAAGTAGGAAGAAATTAACAATTAGCAAGTAGAATAGATTAATAGCTGTAGTCTGCCTATTATCCTGTAGTATCCTGTCTGTAGCTCACAATAATAAACATAGTACTAATATAATAATAATAATTGCTGCTGAATATCTAACATTGTAGAATTGTTATGACCCACTAATCACTAAGGTGGTGGGTTCCTTTTGTATAATTACTATTGATTTTGAATAAAGAATTATTTAAAAAAAAAAAAAAAAAAAGAAGAAGAAGTTCTGCTATTTCCGGGTGCCACCAGACGCAATCGAACCTCGAATGTTTCTATACCCGGAGGGCCGACATTTTCCCGCCGCCAAATGTCATGCTATTACGTGGGTCAAAGGGTGGGCGGTCGCTTATCGCTTTCATGAGGGACCTAAATCCCGCCTCGACTTCTGGACCTATTTACGAACAGCCCATGCAGCTCTCGAAAACACGCCACGTCATCGAACATTATTTGCTAACTATCTTCGAGCGGTCTTTCTTAGACCTCCACTGAGTTGGGGGGTGCCTGGCTCAGAGGGGACCCACCCCTCCTCCCCCGGCGGTGTCTGAGTTTCAACCGCCTACGATCTGTTCTACTTCTGACCTCCGCGGATGGGAGAGCGCGTCGCAGATTGCGCTGATTTTATTTCTTTTTTCTTTTCCTTTTTCCTTTCTTTTCTTTAACCAGAACTTATATTTCTTTTCTCTTTCGCCGATGTGTTCACATAATTTCATGATATTAGTGAAAATTACAAAAAAAGCGGTCTAGGGCAAAAAAAAGTGGTCAGCGCGACGGAATGTCATACCTAACGGCCCGGGTTCGATTCCCAGCTGGGTCGGAGATTTTCTCCGCTCAGAGAATGGGTGTTGTGTGGTCCTTATCATCATCATTTCATTCCCATCGACACGCATGTCGCCGAAGTGGCGTCAACTCGAAAGACTTGCGCCGGGTGAACGGTCTACCCGACGAGACGCCCTAGCCACACGGCATTTCCATTACCAACAGAACCTGAGATATGAGCACAATAAAATCCCGTTTTTATGAGCGGCGTTTTGGAAAATATTAGGTACGCATGCTGTCGAATGCATCCTTATCTTGCTGAAAACAAGCGCCTTTCTTAACGCAGCTGTTTGGTTCTGCACGACCGAGTGAACTGTTTGTTTTCCAGGGCGCTAGTCTGGCGGTGTCCTCATCTAGCCTTAGACTGCGTATTCGCATGACAGTCTTTGAATCCCAACCAACGCGAATAGTAATATCGCTGAACAATTGACCGCAGTCTGCATAGCCCACGATTCTACCACTCTCTAATGTCGACAAGTTCAGGTAGAGATTTCTCAGGCTTACACCAGGCAAAAAATAACAGTGAAATGTGAATTATGAGTACAGACCCACTGCGAAATATTTCCTGATAGACAGGATATAGATTGGCTTTATTCGTACCTCCTTTGTGTGGTTGTGCTGAAAATCTAATAATTTGTATATCCGAGCATTTAGTGCCTATCATGACCCTTTGACATTTTTTATACGCTCACTTCATGAATTTGCAATATTAATTAGCAGCAGTGTATATGGGGCGGTGGTGCTATCAGATACAGCGTGCCCAGTTACAGCGGAGAGCAGCGTCAATGGCAGCTACGACTTTTAAAGTGCGGAGATCATATGAACATCGCAGCTGTCATTGTCATAGTGGGTCACTACCCACGCCTTTTAATTTTGTGAATGTGTTTTGGATAATGATTTCATCAGCCATAAATTATATCATATTACAAAATTGCAGGACACATCTGCAAGCCAGGCAGGAGTGTAGGTGGGACGCTGGCGCTACTGCATACAGCGTGTCTAGTTACAACAGAGAGCAGCGCCAATGGTGGCCACGACTTTTAAAGCGCGGGGATCATATTAATATCGGAGCTGCCATTGTCACAGAAGGTCACAACCCACGCCCTTTTATTTTGTGAAGCTGCGTTGGATAATGATTTCATCAGCGAAGAATGATATCATATTACAAAACTGCAAACCACGGTATTAGTATTAGCTGTTTTATTGGAGAACCGTGGAATATATTACTCGGGATGGCCCATTTGTAATCTCAACCATAAACGTTGTACAGCCGAAATACAACCTGAATAGATGAGATACTGGAACTCTGCTATTTATACACAATATGAAAGGTGGAAAGATTCGATCTCGGGCTTAATAGAAAGAAAATCGTTCCACTCGCATTCTCTGTCCCATTAGGACAACATCCAGCCCGATATCCATGTTTACCGGGTAACAACGCACACCGGCTGATGGAAGTGGAACTTCATTGTTTACAGAAATGGGTAGTGAAGGACAATCAGCTAGGAGCCTTATTCCCTTATTCAGAGATGTATCACTGAATAACGATGATGTATGTACAAGTTACATAAATTGTGTGCTCCCATTACAAAATTTGTGTAAGTATTGCTAAACTTAGGATGGTTTGATTTATTATGTGAGTGATTATACACTCCAGGAAATGGAAAAAAGAACACATTGACACCGGTGTGTCAGACCCACCATACTTGCTCCGGACACTGCGAGAGGGCTGTACAAGCAATTATCACACGCACGGCACAGCGGACACACCAGGAACCGCGGTGTTGGCCGTCGAATGGCGCTAGCTGCGCAGCATTTGTGCACCGCCGCCGTCAGTGTCAGCCAGTTTGCCGTGGCATACGGAGCTCCATCGCAGTCTTTAACACTGGTAGCATGCCGCAACAGCGTGGACGTGAACCGTATGTGCAGTTGACGGACTTTGAGCGAGGGCGTATAGTGGGCATGCGGGAGGCCGGGTGGAAGTACCGCCAAATTGCTCAACACGTGGGGCGTGAGGTCTCCACAGTACATCGATGTTGTCGCCAGTGGTCGGCGGAAGGTGCACGTGCCCGTCGACCAGGGACCGGACCGCAGCGACGCACGGATGCACGCCAAGACCGTAGGATCCTACGCAGTGCCGTAGGGGACCGCACCGCCACTTCCCAGCAAATTAGGGACACTGTTGTTCCTGGGGTATCGGCGAGGACCATTCGCAACCGTCTCCATGAAGCTGGGCTACGGTCCCGCACACCGTTAGGCCGTCTTCCGCTCACGCCCCAACATCGTGCAGCCCGCCTCCAGTGGTGTCGCGACAGGCGTGAATGGAGGGGCGAATGGAGACGTGTCGTCTTCAGCGATGAGAGTCGCTTCTGCCTTGGTGCTAATGATGGTCGTATGCGTGTTTGGCACCGTGCAGGTGAGCGCCATAATCAGGACTGCATACGACCGAGGCACACAGGGCCAACACCCGGCATCATGGTGTGGGGAGCGATCTCCTACACTGGCCGTACACCACTGGTGATCGTCGAGGGGACACTGAATAGTGCACGGTACATCCAAACCGTCATCGAACCCATCGTTCTACCATTCCTAGACCGGCAAGGGAACTTGCTGTTCCAACAGGACAATGCACGTCCGCATGTATCCCGTGCCACCCAACGTGCTCTAGAAGGTGTAAGTCAACTACCCTGGCCGGCAAGATCTCCGGATCTGTCCCCCATTGAGCATGTTTGGGACTGGATGAAGCGTCGTCTCACGCGGTCTGCACGTCCAGCACGAACGCTTGTCCAACTGAGGCGCCAGGTGGAAACGGCATGGCAAGCCGTTCCACAGGACTACATCCAGCATCTCTACGATCGTCTCCATGGGACAATAGCAGCCTGCATTGCTGCGAAAGGTGGATATACACTGTACTAGTGCCGACATTGTGCATGCTCTGTTGCCTGTGTCTATGTGCCTGTGGTTCTGTCAGTGTGATCATGTGATGTATCTGACCCCAGGAATGTGTCAATAAAGTTTCCCCTTCCTGGGACAATGAATTCACGGTGTTCTTATTTCAATTTCCAGGAGTGTATTAGCATCTGATTTTATTTTATTTACGGATGTAGACACTGTATACGATTCTGTTCCACAATGGCAGATAGCAGAAACCGTAAAGAAGAGGTCGTCCTAGAAACCTCCCGTTATCTGTTAGATAGCAGGTGGCTTGGCATACTTCTTAAAGCTCTTAAGCTCTAGCCGCTTACTTGGACACAGGAAATGATCGTCACTGGAGAGTGCCTACGGCTGTGCAGAACGACTACACTGAAAACCTGAGTCAGTTGGAATGAAGCCGTGGCGAGAAGCATGTGGTAATACAACATCTAAATCCTAGTTGCAATGTGTTTCTGAAGGGTGTTTGTATGGCAGATGAGTAAACTGGCAGCAAGAAGACAGTGCAATCAACGAATCTGAAATTTCACAACCCCACTGACTACAGAACTTACAGCGGTTGAACCAGTCAGAGTACGGCTTGGGAAAAGGAGAGCAATGGCAGGTGAACACTCCGGGATAATGCAGTTTAGATAGAGTCTCGAAGAAGCACAAGTAGCACACACAATTCTATCGTGTTGGAGCCTTGGAAGAATCAGGATGCCGCTGCTGCTTCAGGACTGTAACCTAGGCAAGTTCTGGCACAGCCTTCTTCCTGTTCCACAAACTAAGCTGACCGCTTTCCGTCCTGATGATCTGATAACGACGCATGGCAGTGACGCCTGCCACCCACACCTCCCCACTGCTTCCTCTCGTATTCACCAGCCTCGTCTCGCTCTGCACCACAGCTTGTAATCCGATATAACGTGTATCACTAGCCGCTCAGAACTACAGCCTGGGAGACTCTCGGACTATGGGAACCGATGTATATTTGTTTTTCTCAGTCAACCATTCGACTATGAAGCTTTTGTAAGTTGGTTATGCTTATGGGTCATGTTTCAGTCCATCGACTTCGCAAAGCTAATGCTTCACTGCCTGATGCCCCACATTTCCGGATCACATTTCTACAATACGATCTCTCTTCCTGCGTTGTATGTTTAACTGAATTATGGTAATATGACTGACGCCCAGCTGAGTTAATTAATTGGATACTGTAACATAACCTATTTTAAAAACTGAATTATCAATATGCATTCCATTAAATCGTACTATGTGATCAAATGTATCCTGACACCCCAAAAACGTACGTTTTTATATTAGGTGCATTGTGCTGCCACCTTCTGACGGGTACTCCATATCAGCGACTTCAGTAGCCATTAGACATCGTGAGAGAGCAGAATGAGGCGCTCCGCGGAACTCACGGAGCCGGCCCGTATGACCGAGCGGTTCTAAGCGCTTCAGTCTGGAACAGCGCTACCGCAACGGTCGCAGGTTCGTATCCTGCCCGTGGCATGTAAGTGTGTGATGTCCTTGGGGTAGTTAGGTTTAAGTGGTTCTAAGTTGTAGGCGACTGATGACCTCAGATTTTAAGTCCCATAGTGCTCAGAGACATTTGAACCATTTGGAACCCACGGACTTCGAACGTGGCCAGGTGATTGGGTGTCACTTGTGTCATACGTCTGTACGCGAGATTTCCACACTCCTAAACATCCCTAGGCCCACTGTTTCCGATGTGATAATGAAGTGGAAACGTGAAGGGACACGTACAGCACTAAAGTCTACAGGCCGACCTCGTCTGTTGACTGACAGAGATCGCCGACAGTTGAAGAGGGTCGTAACATGTAATAGGCGGAAATCTATCCAGACCATCATACAGGAATTAACGGCATCAGGACCCACTGCAAGTACTATGACAGTTAGGCGGTAGGTGAGAAAACTTGGACTTCTTGGTCGAGCCGCTGCTCATAAGCCACACTTCACGCCGGTAAACGCCAACAGACGCCTCGGTTGGTGTAACGAGTGTAAACATTGGACGATTGAACAGTGTAAAAACGTTGTGTGGAGTGGCGAATTACCGTGCACAATGTGATGATCCTATGACAGGGTGTGGGTATGGCGAATGCCCAGTGAACGTCATCTACCAGCGTGTATAGTGCCAATAGTAAAATTCGGAGGCGGTGGTGTTATGATGTGGTCATGTTTTTCATGGATGGGGCTTGCACCCCTTGTTGTTTTGCGTGGCGCTATCACAGTACAGGCCTACATTGATGTTTTAAGCACCTTCTTGCCCCCCCCCCCCCCCCCCCCACTGTTGAAGAGCGATTCGGAGATGGCGATTGCATCTTTCAACACGACCGAGCACCAGTTTACAATGCACGGCCTGTGACGAAGTGGTTACACGACAATAACATCCCTGTAATGGACTGGCCTGCACAGAGTCCTGACCTGAATGCTATAGAACTCCTTCGGGATGTTTAGGAACGCCGACTTCGTGCCAGGCCTCACTGACCGAGATCGATACCTCTCCTCAGTGCAGCACTCCGTGAAGAATAGGCTGTCATTCTGACTTCCAGCATTACAGACAGAAGGCGACTCGAACTTGTAAGTTATTTTCAGCCAGGTGTCCACATACTTCTGATCACATAATGTATGTCAGACATAATATGGCTTTCAACGCCTGGGAAAAGGCATTACAAATGCAAGTGTCCCGTAATTTGTATGATAAGCAAGCTGTTTAACAACACAGTTAAGTAAAAAGTTGGCAAAATGAATGATGACGCAGACTGCGGGTTAAAGTAATGATATATGGAGAAAATAGCACCTATACAGTCTGCTTAAAACGGTATTCCATATTTTTAGAAGTGGTAGTATGGACCAAAAGGCCGGCCGAAGTGGCCGTGCGGTTAAAGGCGTTGCAGTCTGGAACCGCAAGACCGCTACGGTCGCAGGTTCGAATCCTGCCTCGGAGCATGGATGTTTGTGACGTCCTTAGGTTAGTTAGGTTTAACTAGTTCTAAGTTCTAGGGGACTAATGACCTCAGCAGTTGAGTCCCATAGTGCTCAGAGCCATGGACCAAAACAAGAAAAAGTTATGGTAAACATAGTCCCTAAAACGTATACCTGAGAGATATTAGCACTGGTTTATGTTCGCTATTGTGAAGCACAACTCTCCTGCTGCAAGCTTTTTCGCTTCCCATACTATGAGAGGTGGTAGTGTAGACTGAAAAGAGAAAAAAGTATCCAGTAAACCTGGGTTTTAAAATGCACAGCTTAAGAGTTACGAGCACTCGTTCGTCTTCGCTGCTGTGAAACACGCCTCTTCCACTGCACAAGTGCTCATAGCTCTTAAGGTATGCCTATGTTTACTGTTCACCGGACATTTCCAACTTGTTTTGGTCCATACTCCCACCTCTCAAAGTATTGGAAATAAACAATTTGTCGTAGAACAGGTGTGTTTCACAGTACCGAAGATGAACAAGTAGTCATAGCTCTGAAGGTTTAGAGCTCACGTTTACAGCACACTTTTTTCTTCCTTTGATCCCTAATATCACTTCTCAGAACATGGAATACTATATTTTAACACGCTACATAAATTTTATCACTCGGTTTCTACGCAAGCAGAATGTGTCGAATACGTTAACTTTTGCGGAGCTTTTGAAATCGAATTTAACACGAACAGCGTTTAGCATTTATTTTCGGAATGGTACGGTAGCGACTAACAGATAAAACATTGGAAATTATCAAGATATTTATTGTACGGGATTCCAACATCCCATACTTTTCTATCGGTTGCACAATACAGGAAACATGCTCTGAAGTACAAAAGGCCACCAAAAAATTTTCGTTCGTACACATTGCCTACATGTCGGTGTTCATGCAGGCTGATTCCAAATTCCTGTTATGAAGTTTTAGTAGGGAACCCGTGTCCGGAAATATACCGTTTGGTCGTAACATCAGTTTGAAGATCGGATCATTTTCGAATCTCCCAATTCATGGTACGCTGAGAAGAGGTTGCCTCATCAGTCCCTGTCGTAACTATGACATCACGTTAACACCTTCGTCCGCTTACAACAACGGCTGGGAGAAATTGGTACGTTCGGAACTAGGAGGGCTAGCTGTTGTGTTCCATGGACGCGAAGGACTCTCGACTTTGAAGAGGACGTCCTTCGTCACCCGAGAACAAGTACTCGAAAGATTGCCTATGTCATGTGCTCCTGCGGCAAACAGGTAAGAGTTCACATTATACCAATAGTGACGAGAAGCACTCGCTCCAAACGCTGCTGTGTGCGTACCGTGAAGGGGGATTTTAAATGATCCGAGCCTCAAACTGATTTTACATCCAACCGGTGCATTTCAGAACATGGGCTCCTTATGAAGGCTTTACAACCCCTAGAGCAAATAATACGGATTTTGAACCATTCTGCATATCCGTATCGGGGTCGCGTTCGGGTGCATATACGCTGCTGCAGCGCACTAAAACAGGCAAGTTTTGATCGTCCCCTATAACAAGACATACATCTAAAGAGTCGTACCTTACAGTTCTTAACCAGTGGTGGCACGCATTGTGCCAGTAGTAAGGAGAAGCACTCACTCTAAACGAGGAAGGAAGTGATTAGATACGAGGGCCCTTCAATAAGTAATGAAACACTTTTTTTACTCGGCCAATTTCGCCCGAAAAAATATGGAGTTTGTTGTGCGACATCGTGGAATTATCCCACTTCAGCTCCTATTTTTTCATTAAGTTCCAATTGGTGGTGACGCTATACGTAGCTCCCAAATGGCGGCTGAAACGGAAATGCGTTCTAAACATAAAGCTGTCATAGAGATTATTTTGGCAGAAAACCAAAGCATCGCAGATATTCATAGGCGCTTGCATAATTTCTACGGCGGCCTGGCAGTGAACAATAGCACGGGGTGTCGTTGGACGCCGGCTGGTGTGGCCGAGCGGTTCTAGCCGCTACAGTCTGGAACCTCGCTACCGCTACGGTCGCGGGTTCGAATCCTGCTTCGGGCATGGATGTATGTGATGTCCTTAGGTTAGTTATGTTTAAGTAGTTCTAAGTTCTAGGGGACTGATGACCTCAGAAGTTAAGTCCCATAGTGCTCAGAGCCTTTTGAACCATTTTTGTCGTTGGGAGACGCATCTGTCATTATTGCAACAAGATCGCACAAATATGTCCGGACTCCCGTGTGCCGGCTAGCCGCATACTGCTCTGAGTCCTGCGATGTTGGAACGTGCGGACGCTCTCATTCGAGGTGGTCGACGGGTCCCAATGGAACACCTTGGTGTTCAACTGGACGTCTCAGTTGGTAGTGCTGCCACACTCGTCCACCAGCCGGGGTGCTCAAAGGCGTGTGTCCGTTGGGTTCCTCGCAGCCTAAAGGAAAACCATGGAGAGCAGCGAAGGACCATCTGTGAGTAACTGCTTGCGTCTTATGAGGCTGACTGTGAAAACTTTTGTCGCAATTCGTCGCAGAGATGAAACATCACTTCAATCCGGAAACAAAACGGCAATCCACGGTGTGGCGCCGCACCACCTCTTCTCTGAAGAAAATGTTCAAAGCCGCACCCTCAGACGATAAGTCATGGCAACGGTCTTCTGCGACTCTTAAGGGGGTTATTCTTTCCGACGCCGTCCTTCATGGTGCAACCATCAACTCGGAAGTGTATGGTGCTACCTTTAGGATACTAAAGAAACGACTTCAGTGTGTTACTCCTCTATGACAACGCAAGGCTTCACGTAAGTCTGCATACTCGAGAAGAGCTCGCAAAACTTGATTGAACTGCTTTTCCTCGTCAACCCTAAAGTCCGGATCTCGCGCCTTTCGACTTCCATCTGCTTGGCCCAATGAAGGATGGACTCCGCGGGTCTAGTACACGGATGATAGGAAGGTTTTGATGAAGCAAACGTTGGTTCCGACATCGACCAGTAGAATTGTACCGTGCGGGCACACAGGTTTCCGTGTAAGGTGGCTTAAGGCCGCGATATTCAACAGAGGTTTTTGTGGAAAATAGTATTTTGTATCCAAAAGTGTGGGGAATAATATGGTGTACTAGAATCCCGAATAAATCCAACCCGATTTCAGAAAAAAAAGTATTGCATTACTTATTGAACACTCCTCGTATAAGAATTTGCAGAGGTTTTCAGTTACGTTAATCAGCGAAACGACTTGTTACAGCAACTCATGAGTAGGTAAGCATACCGTAACAATGGTACTGCACATACAATAGCTGCACTTAACGTAAGCTGAGACAGCCCATCGGTGAGTTCGAATTTCGAATTAGTCCGGACGTTGGTATCATCCCTGGCCTCTCTCACGGGGTACAACCTATCAGTTACGTAGCAAGTTTTTTTTTCGCTTATCAGTCGTCCTGTCAGTACAAAAAGTGGCAACGATCCAGCGACGTTATTCCTGTCAAATATACCGAGCAAGGTGGCGCAATGGTTCCAACACTGGACCTGTATGCCAGAGGACGACGGCTCAAATCCTCGTCCGGACATCAGGTTTAAGTTTTCCTTGATTTCACAAAATCGCTTCAGGCAAATGCCGGGATGGTTCTTTCTCAAAGGCACGGCCGATTTCCTTCCCAATCCTCGAAACATTCCGAGCTTGTATTCCGTCTCTAATGACGTCGATGTTGACGGGACGTTAAACATTAATATTTGTTCTTTCCCTTTTTTTGACTAGCATTAGAACGTTCTCCTCCTAGTCGGGCTTACGTGCAATACGTGACCTTCCTCGATTAGAAGCCTGTGGAGCTATGGATCGTGTCTCGGTAACACAACGATACTGAGCTCAGTTGGTAGAGCACTTGCCCGCGAAAGGCAAAGGTCCCGAGTTCGAGTCTCGGTCCGGCACACAGTTTTAATCTGCCGGGAGGTTTCATACCAGTGCACGCTCCGCTGCAGAGCGAAAATCTCATTCTGGAAACATTCCCCGGGCTGTGGCTAAGCTATGTCTCAGCAGTATCCCTTCTTCCAGGAGTGCTAGTTCTGCAAGGTTCGCAGGAGAGCTTCTGTAAAGTTTGGAAGGTGGGAGACGAGATAATGGCAGAAGTAAAGCTGTGAGAACGGGCGTTAGATTCTATAAATACTATGCGAAAGAAATTATTCTCCTAGCAGACCTGCGATTGGATTCAAGACTTCGTTGCAGATAGAACTCAACACGTCGCTCTTAACGAAACTAAATTGACAGATGTAAAGGTAATATTCAGAGTACCACCGGAGAGTGTGATAGGACCGTTGCTGTTTACAATATATATAAGTGATCTACTAGAAAGTGTCGGATGCTCTTTAAGGCTATTCGCAGATGATGCAGTTGTTTATACGAAAGTAGCTACACTGGAAGATAGTAAGAATTTGCAGAACGACTTGCAGAGAATTGATGAATGGTGCAGATTCTGGCAGTTGACTCTGAACGTAAATAAATGTAACATATTGCGCATACATAGGAAAAGAAATTCACTACTGTACAGCTACACTAGTAATGATAAACAGCTGGAGACAGCGTCTGTAGTAAAATATCTAGGCGTAACTATCCAGAGCGGCCTTAAGTGGAATGACCATATAGAACAGATAGTGGGAAAAGCAGACACCAGACTCAGATTCATCGGAAGAATCTTAAGGAAATGTAACTCATCCACGAAAGAAGTGGCTTATATGGCGCTTGTTCGCCCGATTCTTGAGTATAGTTCATCCATCTGGGATCCCTATCAGATAGGACTGATAGAGCAGATAGAGAAGATCCAACGAAGAGCGGCACGTTTCGTCAAGGGATCGTTAGGAGGAGAGAGAGCGTTACGGAGATGCTAAACAAACTCGACTGGCAGACGTTACAAGAGGGACGTTGTGCATCACGGAGAGATTTACTATTGAAATTTCGGGAAACCCCTTTTCAGGATGAGTCACACAACATATTACTTCCCCCCACATACATCTCGAGTAGTGAGCACGAGGAGAAAATTCGAGCCATTACAGAGTCTAAGCGACAATCATTCTTTCCACGCACTATTCGAGAGTGGAATAGGGTTGGAGGGATCAGATAGTGGTACCGAAAGTACCCTCCGCCACACACCATTAGGTGGCTTGCGAAGTGTGATGTAGATGTAGATGTTTTGTGACCTTAATCCAGCTCTGGTCTATGGCGAATCGAGAAATAGCGCCGGTTACATATCTTTGCACAGGTGCGTGGACAAATATTACGTACTACTTTTTGAATTTAAAAAAAATGGTTCAAATGGCTCTGAGCACTATGGGACTCAACATCTTAGGTCATCAGTCACCTAGAACTTAGAACTATTTAAACCTAAATAACCTAAGTACAACACACACATCCATGCCCGAGGCAGGATTCGAACCTGCGAACGTAGCGGTCGCGCGGTTCGAGACTGTAGCACCTAGAACCGCTTAGCCACTCCGGCCGGCCTCAGCTAAGGAAGCGGCCATATATCTTTTAGTAGTTGTTTTACAGTTTTGAGATTTTGCTGCTGGGTCTACCCAGTGACCATAGTGTCGGGTCGATTGCTCACAACTTGTGGTATCCCATGTATAAGCTACTCTATGTATTTCTTTAAAACTGTGGAAGCACTCCAAAAACCAAAGGCGTTATGTTAATGCAGTCCGAACAATGTATTCGTTACGGTAAGATGCTTCGGGTCTTTATCAAATGTGTCAGTGTCAGCGAAATCTATCTCAAAATGGAACTGATTCCCTGATCGTTTATCCACTAGCTCGTTTGGGCGCGGAATTGGATAAACATATTCATTACATTAAGCGATGGTAGATTATTTAAAATCACCAACAACCAACTAGATTTCTTAACTGCCACCATAGGCATCACCCATTGGCTACGTGCGATTGTTACCACAAAACCTTATGTTCTCAAAGATCGTTCAAAGCAAAAGGCTGAGTGTAGCCTAAAAAGAAGTGTAGCACTAAGTTTTAATGACATGTGCACTACGAAGGCACATTACGCCGCTGATACAATTTCCAGTTACTGAACCAAGTTGACAACCTCGATTAAAAAAGGATGAGACTTCCGAAGTGGGAGTGTGTCAGCCCTCACTTCATGGTCGGAAACTAGACGCACAAACACTTCCTGAACTACAGATTCGGCATAAAATGTGTTGCATTGAGATCTCAGAAAATTGTACTGTTGACAAAGACCATGTAGGTCGGCTAACCAAGATTTATACCTGTGTTCACGTAATTTTGAGTCGGGCTGAAACTTAGTCTAGCCCCTACTGCATACGTTTTCATTTTGAAATGACAGGACAAAAACCTGCAGATGACGTCAAATGACCAGCTGCTGTTCCATGTAATGTACGATCAGGATCGTAAATGTTATTACTAGAGGATAAAAGCAAATCTGACTGAACATCAGTGTCTCAAATTTACTGGCCTTGCAATACAGCAGAAACCGTTAGAGATATATGTTCTGTGTTTCCTACGAATCGTCAAATGTAGGAAACGTAGATGTTGATATTCTTGGAAACAGTCCCTCTTCGCTTTGCATTCTGTGAGAACATACGAGCCCTTACTGTTTTATTCCGATGGTTTGACCAGTACAGGTACAGAATCATATCGCTCTTCAAGAGCCATTGCTGACAATTTAAGTTGTGCAACGGAATTCCAAGTACGTCATATGTTATGGAGCTCTGAACACTTTTTAACGTTCCATTAATTTTGCCTGGATATGGGTTTCATTAATCACGAAAGGAAAATCAAGGAGTAAAATATGTTCCTGATTTATTCCATAATTAGCGTGATAAATACACTGATGAAACAAAAATCGTAACACCAAGAAGGAGTTGTGCGACATAAGCGAAAGTTGGAAGGCGTGTTTCTACATCTGAAGAATGATGTCTATTGAAATTTCGCACCAGCCGCGTAACAGAGGAGTTAGTAGGGCTCCAATATATGAATGCAACTCAGGTTTGCATTAAATACGTGCTGTAACGGTCATGAGTGTTAGTTCCCTTTGAGGTTGGTTATGTTGAGTTAATGTTAGTTAAGAATGCCTTTAAGGCGAAAAATACGCCATTATCTATATCTCACTGAGTTTGAATGTGGTGGTGTAAAGACCTACGAAAAGCTGGATGTTTCTTCTGCGATATGCAGAAATACTTGGCAGAAATGTAGTCATTATACATGATTTCTGGCAACGGTGGTCACGATAATGTAAGGTCGAGAGGGAATACCATTGTACTCGACGTATGGCTCTGGTGCCTCGTACTGCATCTGCAGAAGCAATTTGAGCAACAACTGACACCCCACTGGCACGACAAACTGTTGCAAATCGGTTACTTGAAAGACAGCTCTAATCCGGACGTCCTGTAGCGTGCATTCCACTGACCCCAAACCACCGCCATTTGCGACTTCAGTTGTGTCAAGCGAAAGCGCATTGGAGGGCAGAGCAGAGATCTGTTGTGTTTTCTGATGAAAACTGGTTCTACCACGGGGCCAGCGATGGCTGCATGTCGGTTAGAAGGAGGTCAGTTGAGGGCCTGCAGCCAACCTGTCTGCGTGCTAGACACGGTAGACCTGCACCTAGAGTTATCGTCTCGGGTGCGATTCCATATGACAGCAGAGCACTCTCGTGGTTATCTCACGCACCCAAACTGCAAATCTGTACCTCAATCTGGTGTTTTCCAACAGTATGAAGCCCAACCACATACAGCTATTGTATCCAACGTATTCTATACAGTGTCGCCATGTTGCCTTGGCTGGCTCTGTGATCAGATGTGTCTGCGATCGAGCTCATATGGACCTCATTGGACGACAATTCTAGCGTCATTCGCAAACAGTAATAATTGTCGCAGTATTGACGGACCAAGTGCAACATGCACGGAAATCCATCCCACAAACTGAAATCCGGCACGTGAACGGCACAATGCATGCACGTTTCCATGTTTGCGTTCACCTTTCTGGCGGTTACACCGGTTATTAATGTACCAGCGTTTCACATTTGCAATAGCTTATCTCGCACTTACATTAACCTCTGATCTTGCAAAGTAAATCTCTTAAATATGGTACCTACACAAATGTATTCCATAAATTTTATCACTCTACATTAATAGTTTTTTGGTGTTGATGTTTTGGGTATCCTTTCTAAAGATGAAAATCCAGAGATGCCAACAGCCTTTCTCTGAGATCCCTCAACCAACAAAGAAAGTTTTTCTCCTTAACCTGTGGACACGTGGTACGGACTACAAGTTAGATTGTGGGAACAGGTAGGGTTGCATTTTAATATGGCGTCACATCACGCGTCTCTGTGTATTGACCCTCGGGACTGGCGGTCCGTGGCCTGGTACCTTCCCTGGCCCTGAGTTCACTGTCCATCTTGAAAGGAAACCGCCTCCTATGTTCCAAGGGAGGACGCCAAGTGTATCTAGAGGTCTCCCTCCAGCGCTTTTTCTCGCCTGATGGATTCCCATCCTCCTTTACACACCTTTATCACAATATTCAGGAAATCAGATCAGCATATAAAACGATAAAGCGTTAACAGTGTCAGTGCTATCTCCATTCTCTCTCATGATCGTTCACTTAAATTCCAAGTACGATTGCTGAGTTTAATTTTTATGAACATCCTGATTCGTTCCATCACCTCTTCCGTGTACAAAATGTGGCTACCCGGAATAGTTGGCCACTACACAACTTCAGCAAGTCTCTCGTGGTTTCTTTAGTACTTCAAAGCATCACTGAATTTTCTGTTTATGTTCTTGTTCCTGTTGTTGTTGTTACTGTTGTTGCTGTAGCACCATCAGCTGCTACTGCTATAATCAATAAACTTTGCCTCCATGATAAACTAACAGCACGTATGGAATTGAGTTCCTCGTCGTGACTATTGGTTGCAGCCTGATATAGACTAGGCAGATCGACGCCAAGTCGTTGGCCAAAAATACAGAAGAGGCCGAACGTTATTAATACAATAAATTGAGCTCAAGTCAGTACCGATACAAAAAGCCAGAGTATTTCTTTAAATCAAATTTATGGCGAGAAAGCGAGGTCACAGTGATGCTTAGTGGTGTACTGAGCTTCAACAATAAGATACGAGCTGTCAATCCGACCACCGCACTCGGTACACTTCCTGTGGCAGACTAACGTCCAACCCCAAGTGGCGTGTTTACCGCGATTTCTGGAGTTTATAATTATAGTTTGTAATTGTGGCAGTGTTTCCTTTGAGGCGAGCTTCTTCTCGCCCTTTGCTAGAAACAAAATTTAGAATTAATTTGCAATTTGATTTAGTTTTAATGCATTTACAGCGCCTCATTAGTTTGCTGTATGAATTGGAACCGCGACTGTAATAGTCTTCATAAATTTTCTCTAGTACACTGTCATCAATATCTTACAAAACAATAGATGTCGACCGCTTGCGTGGAGATAGTTCTAACTAATTTTGACTGGACTGTTCCTGTTGCTCTGGAGATGAACGATGTATACTGCTTAAACAGCCACATTCAAGTTCAGGTTTTTCCTGTCCTTCAAATCGGTAAATCTATCACTGATCGGTCCGCACCAGTGGCATTGAGGTTAACCCCTCACCCGTGGTCGAGTGGAAGGTCGCCTCTGGGCCGCACATAAGGCCTCGCCGGTTAGTCTGACAAAAAGGATTCAGGTGCTGTCTGCGCCTGACGCTGTCCCTCAGCGAGACGCAGTCGCCTGCCCTATTTCAGAGGAATTTTCTGCAAGATCTGGGCATTCACAGAGGGTGCAATTATTGGTAATTTGGAGTTCCAATGTTAGGCGCGTTATGCGGTCCCTTAGGTACATCGCTACCAAGGAGGGGAAGAAACGCAATGCGTACTCCGTGTACTTACCGAATGGAGTCATTCCAGAGGCGGATCGGGTCCTTCTGGATGCCATGAAGAGCACAGGGTGCAGCCAGCCGCAGGTGGTGGCACACGCCGTTATCATTGGTGTGTGTCGCATTGGATAGAAAGAGATTATCTCTGGTTTCGAGCGGCTGTCAGCAGTGGTAAGGGCTGCCAGTCTTGCTTGTGGAATAAAAGCATTGCTCACAATTTGTAGCATAATCGACAGGACCGATTACGGGACTCTGTTACAGAGACGACCAGACGGTTTGAATCAGAGGCTCAGACGGTTCTGGGACCGTGTAGGCTGCAGATTCCTCGAATTGCGCCATAATGTTGTGGGGTTTCGGGTTCCGCTAAATAGGTCAGTAGTCCACTACTGGGTGGCAAAGAAGAATATGCCAGAAATGGCACTCAAAAGCATGTGAAATCTGAAAAGTGTGACAGAAAATGGTGGGAGGACGTAACTAATAACTTAATTTGGTTGAAAGACGGTACAGTAGTTACAGGAAATGGAGAGACAAGGAAAACCACTTAACACAACAATAGGTTAAGTGCCGACAAAGGGCCGAACATTAGGATAAGACACCAAGAGTACAGTGCCAAACATCAGGTTATGTAGCATGTTTGTCCCATGCAATTACTTCTTACAATACCTACATCTTTCCAAACAGCAGAGAATAATGAGCAAGAGAATCCAACCCCCACAAACTGAATTTTTTATAAATAAACAATATACCCTCGAATTTCCAGTTATGAGACCCTTTCTCTTAATCAAAGAGCCACCAATTTCCATATATTCCATACACTGCCTTCAATCCCCGAAATTGTTTAAATAAACAATATTCCACACATTGTCTGAATTGTTCAAACAATAGTCCATACACATCAATCTATTTCTGGACAAATTCTTTAATTAAATAAGTATAACCCATAAACTGCCATAAATAATTAAACAATATTCTATACAGTGTCCAAAATGTTTAAACAAAATCCCACACACTGCAGCCGAATTCCCTCCAAATGACCGATCAATTGAGTCTTTTTCCTGCCAATTTCCAGGAGTGGATGGGGTTCACCAGAGGGGGAGAAGTTAATTATTTGGCCAATTTAATTAACTAGCCAATCAAATTGATTAGAGAGAGGGGAGCTATTCCAATAACTCAAACATGAAAAACATGGAAGTGTACCTGTAGCAGCGTGGAGAGAGGCTTCTTGAGGGGGGGGGGGGGGGGGGGGGAATGGGGAGAGGACGTGGGAGAAATAGGCTAAGAACTTGTCACTTGTCAATCAAAGGAGAACAATAGGTTAATGACCTGTCAATCAAAGGAAAACAATAGGTCTGACCCTGAGAGCATACCTGCCCCTGATGTGGGCAACCTGCACTAACAAATGCACCAAAACGAACTTTGGTCCACTATTGTGTTGTAGTGAATCAAAGCGATGTTGTTCAGACAAGGAGAAGACACAATTAGGAAATGTCGATGACATGGATCGCTTAGGCCGCCCAAGGGGTACTACTGCAGTGGATGACCGCTACCTACGGATTATGGCTCAGATGAACCGTGACAGCAACGTCACCATCTTGAATAATGCTTTTCCTCCAGCCACAGGACGTCGTATTACGCCTCAAACTGTGCACAATAGGCTGCATGATGCACAACTTCATTCCCGACGTCCATGGCGAAGTCCATCAACCACGACACCATGCAGCGTGGTACAGATGGGCTAAACAACATGCCTAATGGACCGCTCAGGATTGGCATCGCGTTCTCTTCACCGATGTGTGTCGCATATGCCTTCAACCAGACGATGGTCGGAGACACGTTTGGAGGCAACCCAGTCAGGCTGAACGCCTTAGACACACTGTCCAGCGAGTGCAGCAAGGTGGTGGTTCCCCCTTTGTTTTGGGGTGGCATTATGTGGGGCTGACGTACAGCGCTGCTGGTCATGGAAGGCACCGTAACGGCTGTAAGACACGTGAATACCATCCTCCGACCGATAGTGCAACAATATCGGGAGCATATTGGCGAGGCATCCGTCTTCACGGACGACAATTTGAAGCCCCCGTGGGGCACATCTTGTGAATGACTTCCTTCAGGATAACGACATAAAAAAAAAAAAAATGGCTCGGAGCACTATGGGACTTCACTTCTGAGGTCATCAGTCCCCTAGAACTTAGAACTATTTAAACCTAACCAACCTAAAGACATCTCACACATCCATGCCCGAGGCAGGATTCGAACCTGCGACCGTAGCGGTCACACAGTTCCAGACTGTAGCGGCTAGAACCGCTCGGCCACTCCGGCCGGCGATAACGACATCGTTCGACTAGAGTGGCCTCCAGGTTCTCCAGACATGAACCCCACGAACATGCCCAGGATAGATTAAAAAGGGCTGTTTATCGACGACGTGAGCCACCAACGACTCTGAGGGATCTACGCCGGATCGCCATTGAGGAGTGGCACAATCTTGACCAACAGTGCCTTGATGAACTTGTGGATAGTATGCCTCGACGAACACAGGCATGCATCATTGCAAGAGGACATGCTACTGAGTATTAGAGGTTCCGGCGTGTACAGCAATCTGGACCACCACCTACGAAAGTCTCGCTGTATGGTGGTACAACATGCAATGTGTGGTTTTCATGAGCAATAAAAAGGACGGAAATTATGTTTATGTTGATCTCTATAACAATTTTCTGTACAGGTTCTGGAACTCTCGAACCGAGGTGATACAAAACGTTTTTTGATGATGTGTATTATCGATGACAATGCTGCCAAAGCAGAGTTACTAAACACAGCCTTCCTAAATTCCTCACTTTTTACACCCTCGCCGCCAGTTTTGTAAAGTTCTCGTAGCCACTGCTATGGAGACCGTGTTGCCACTATTTGCTACGGTAAGCCGAGTTTGAGAATTGGTGAAACGGCTTCTGGGCAGTTCACCGCTAAGACAGTTTCTCCCTGCCACTGTTATATAGCTATGCCCCAGGGTCAAGTAATAGGGTAGGTTCTACAACACTCCAACAAATTAGTAACGAAGTCACACGAATGAGTTAAAGAGGTTTACTTGTCTTTGTGACTTGCTGAATAATGAATTTGCTACACTGCAGATAATATAACACAAAAAAGGCCCTCAATAAGTAAGTGCAAATAATCACCGTTAAACTACACAGTACGTAACAAATGCAATTTGCAAAAGTTGTCTGTTCACTAAGATACGTTCCCTGTCTGAGACAGTCCTGGACGATGACCTATAACCAAGAGGGCCAGAGCTGCTCTCCTATCTTCCGAGTAGGCTTCTGTCCGTTGTCCGGTCATTGTGGGATTGAACTCGGCCAGCAATTGGCCGAGGGGAAGTCGATATCTTTATCGTCAGCGCCGCCCGTGGCGCTGGTGGAACTCGCGCAAGTGGCGAGTCTCTATGGCACTAGCACCAGCTCTCATCTTTGTGCCTGTGGTGCTTTTGCCCTGACTGTGTCTTGTTCGGAGGATAAATCACTTTCACCAAAGAAAGACGAAGTAAATATTCCAAAATTCGAATCAAGAATAGCTGCCAACATGAGTAGTTTAGAAGTATATATTTTCGGAACAAAAATCACTGAATAAAAGCAAGTCTTCCGGTCCAGATTGTATCCCATTTAGGTTTCTCTCAGAGTATTCTGATGCAATTGCTCCATACTTAACAGTCATATACAACAGCTCACTAGAAGAATTATCCGTACCTTAAGACTACAAAGTTGCGCACGTCACACCAATATTCAAGAAAGGCAATAGGAGTAGTCCACAAAATTACATGCCCATATCATTAACTTCAATATGGAGCAGGGTTTTGGAATATATATTGTATTCGAATAGAAAGGTCTATTAACACACAGTCTATTGACACACAGTCAGCATGGATTTAGAACATATCGTTCTTGTGTAGCACAACTAGTTCTTTACTCGCACACAGTGCTGAGTGCTATTGACAAGGGATTTCAAATTGATTCCGTATTTCTACATTTCCATAAGACTTTTGACACTGTACCTCACAAGCAGCTTGTAGTCAAATTGCGTGCTTGTGGACTATTGTCTCAGTTATGTGACTGGATTCATGATTTCCTGCCAGAGAAGTCACAGTTTGTAGTAATTGCAGGAATGTCATCGATTAAAACAGAAGTGATTCCTGACGTTGCCAAAGGTAGTATTATACGCCCACTGTTGTTTCTTATCTGTATAAACGATTTAGAAAACAATATGAGCAGCCGTCTTAGGTTTTTTGGAGATGATTCTGTCGTTTATCGACTAGTGAAGTCATCAGAAGACCAAAACAAATCGTAAACGATTAGGAAAGGTATCTGTACGGTACGTAAATTGGCAGTTGACCTTAAATAACGAAAAGTGTGAAGTCATCCGCATGATTAGTCGAACTTCGGTTACACGATAAATCAGTCAAATCTAAAGGCCGTAAATTCAACTGAATGCTTACGAATTACAATTACGAACAACTGAAATTTGAAAGAACACATAGAAAGTGTTTTGGAGAAGGCGAATCAAAACCTGCGTTTTATTGGCAGAACACTTACAAGATGCAACAGATCTACTAAAGAGACTGCCTATACACTTGTCCGTCCTATTTTATAGTACTACTGCACGGTGTGGGTTCCTTACTAGATAGGATTAACGGAGTACTTCGAGAAAGTTCAAAGAAGAGAACCACGTTATGTATTATAAAGCCGTAGGGGAGAGAGGGTCACTTGAGTGATACAGGTTTGGGGTGGACATCGTTTGAAGGAAGGTTTTTTCGTTGCGGCGGAATCTTCTCACAAAATTTCAATCACCATCTTTCTCCACCGAATGCGAAAATATTTATTTGACACCGATCTGCATACGCAGAAACGATAATCATAATAAAATAAGGGAAGTCAGAGCCCAAAAAGAAAGATATAGGTGTTCCTCTTTTCCGTGCACTGTTCAAGATTGGAATAAGAGAGAATTACTGTGAAGGTAGTTCGACGAACCCTCTGGCAGGCACTTAAGTGTGATTTGCAGAGGATCCATATAGATCTAGATGTAGCTTAACATAATGTATTTCTGTATTTATTTCAACTGAATTTCAATTCCCCATCCGAGGTGGGCTGGCAGCAGCATAGGCACTGCTCTTCAGCCAAGAGACAGTAACTACATAACAGGAAAACGTTTGAAACAACATAAAGGAGAAAATATAGCGGAACATAGATATAAAAAAGGGGGAAATGATGGAAGAGAGCGTACAAAAGTGGGTGACAGTAAAAATGGAGATAAAAATCTGAAAAAGTATATTACAAAAAAAAACATTGTAACGATTAAAAGAACAGAAGGTGAAGTACAGCTGGAGGATAAAGTCAAGCACACGATTAAAACCACAGTACTGATGTCGGTGTAGATTGGCACCAAGCACAACACTGATGTAGCACACTGATGACAAAGATCAAACTGGGAGGATTTGCCAGGCATATGGATATGAGGGAGAAAAAAGGGGGGAAGGGGCGTTGCTAGAAGGGGTGAAGAGAAAGGGAGACAGGGTAAGGGTGCACTGAAGGGGGCCAGGGAGGGAATTATGGGAGAGGAAAACAGCTGAGGAGGGAGTGCAAGAACTTAGGGGCAGAAGGAAGAGAAACTGCTCTTGGGAAGGAAGGGAGGGGAAAAGGGGACCTGGGGAGGGGAAAGGGCAAGGCCAGGCTACAGTTGGTAGGAAGGGTAGCTATCATGGCGCAGTTCATCATCCAGGAGGGGTAGGTGCAGGGAATTGCCCTGATGAAGGACAGGGAGAGAGGATGGAATGCAGTGATAGAGGAGTGGCAGTGGGTAGAACGACACCACAGGGTGGGGGGGATCAAGCCTCTAGATCTGTTGGATGAAAAGGAGGAGGTGGGGCATCGCTGATATAACAGAGGATAGGATGGATGAGGAATTTATAGGTGTGGAGGATAGTGGAAGGATGCAGTCCCCATGTCCAGCCGGACAGGAGTTTCAGGAGGCAGAGGCAGGTATGGACTTTCTGCTGGATGGTCAGGAGATGAGGGATCCAGGTGAGGTGGCCGTTGAGGGTGAGGGCAAAGTATCTCAGGACTGGCATGAGCTTGATGAGATGACCATAAATGATTATGTAGAAATCTTGGAGAAAAAGGAGAGGGTGGTGTGGCCTATGATGATTGCCCGGGTCATGGAGAGGTTGATATGAAGAAACCACTGGTTGCACCCAGTAGTGAACTGGTCAAGATGGGTTTGGAGGGTATGTTTGTACCATTGAAGGGAAGTATAGAGAGCCAGGAAGGTGGTGTCATCAGCATATTGGAGAAGATGTACAGGTGGGAGTACTTCTGTCTCATCCTCATTATTATTATGAATAATATGTTACATAATATATCTGCGAACACTCTACCCTCAACCCTGATTTCATTTCCATATTCAGAACGTCACAACTTTGCGCCTAATATTTGGACAGCATTCATAGGAATAGTTCCTATCATGACACCTCTGTGCACAGTTTACACTGTAATCCACATGTGAATATTCCAAGAGACACATTTGTACTGCAGCTATACCGGTCACGCAACTAAAGCACTTGTTAGTGCAGCTACAGGGTGTTTCAAAAATGACCGGTATATTTGAAACGGCAGTACAAACTAAACGAGCAGCGATAGAAATACACCGTTTGTTGCAATATGCTTGGGACAACAGTACATTTTCAGGCAGACAAACTTTCGAAATTATTGTAGTTACAATTGTCAACAACAGATGGCGCTGCGGTCTGGGAAACACTATAGTACGATATTTTCCACATATCCACCATGCGTAGCAATAATATGGCGTAGTCTCTGAATGAAATTACCCGAAACCTTTGACAACGTGTCTGGCGGAATGGCTTCACATGCAGATGAGATGTACTGCTTCAGCTGTTCAATTGTTTCTGGATTCTGGTGGTACACCTGGTCTTTCACGTGTCCCCACAGAAAGAAGTCACAGGGGTTCATGTCTGGCGAATAGGGAGGCCAATCTACGCCGCCTCCTGTATGTTTCGGATAGCCCAAAGCAATCACACGATCATCGAAATATTCATTCAGGAAATTAAAGACGTCGGCCGTGCGATGTGGCCGGGCACCATCTTGCATAAACCACGAGGTGTTCGCAGTGTCATCTAAGGCAGTTTGTACCGCCACAAATTCACGAAGAATGTCCAGATAGCGTGATGCAGTAATCGTTTCGGATCTGAAAAATGGGCCAATGATTCCTTTGGAAGAAATGGCGGCCCAGACCAGTACTTTTTGAGGATGCAGGGACGATGGGACTGCAACATGGGGCTTTTCGGTTCCCCATATGCGCCAGTTCTGTTTATTGACGAAGCCGTCCAGGTAAAAATAAGCTTCGTCAGTAAACCAAATGCTGCCCACATGGATATCGCCGTCATCAATCCTGTGCACTATATCGTTAGCAAATGTCTCTCGTGCAGCAATGGTAGCGGCGCTGAAGGGTTGCCGCGTTTGAATTTTGTATGGATAGAGGTGTAAACTCTGGCGCATGAGACGATACGTGGACGTTGGCGTCATTTGGACCGCAGCTGCAACACGGCGAACGGAAACCCGAGACCGCTGTTGAATCACCTGCTGCACTAGCTGCGCGTTGCCCTCTGTGGTTGCCGTACGCGGTCGCCCTACCTTTCCAGCACGTTCATCCGTCACGTTCCCAGTCTGTTGAAATTTTTGAAACAGATCCTTTATTGTATCGCTTTTCGGTCCTTTGGTTACATTAAACCTCCGTTGAAAACTTCGTCTTGTTGCAACAACACTGTGTTCTAGGCGGTGGAATTCCAACACCAGAAAAATCCTCTGTTCTAAGGAATAAACCATGTTGTCCACAGCACACTTGCACGTTGTGAACAGCACACGCTTACAGCAGAAAGACGACGTACAGAATGGCGGACCCACAGACTGCGTTGTCTTCTATATCTTTCACATCACTTGCAGCGCCATCTGTTGTTGAAAATTGTAACTACTGTAATTTCGAAAGTTTGTCCGCCTGAAAATGTACTGTTGTCCCAAGCATATTGCAACAAACGGTGTATTTCTATCGCTGCTCGTTTAGTTTTTATTGCCGTTTCAAATATACCGGTCATTTTTGAAACACCCTGTACAATACGTCACCACATGATGGCGCTAGCAGACAAGTGCAGAGCTTTGCATGGAAATGAAACCGACCACCGTGCTTTTATGGACGAGTGCTAGTCTAAGCATGGTTTCATGTGATTCCAATTGTTTGAGATCAAAGGGATCCCATGTAAGTAGGACATACACAGTTTAAAAGCAATGCTTTGATTTGTTGCCTCCATTTTGGCAGACTCCAGTAATTTTATAGGTGTAAAAACGTGGCGGAGCGGTGTGCCATGCACTCCATCTCACTTATCGCATCTGTCTCTCGTCCCCCATGTGGATCCTTTATGATCTGATTCCCTTCCCCAATCTCCTCCTGTTTCTTGAACGAATACAGTTTGTATACATCTCCTGAAAACTGGATCTCCCCTATCCTTTGGTTTCCGCATCCTCTCCCACCCTAGCACGCTGCTGCGCCTGTACCACAATGTGCCGCCTGGTCTCCATTTCCACATGTTCCATATCCTTGCCCAAGGGGGCTTCTGCCAACTCCCCCTTCCGAATGATGTCCTCGTGCCTTACATCTACCCCTCCTACCAGCTCTAATCCCTCCTTGTCCCCCCCCCTCCTTGGGGCTCCCTCTTTCCTCCCTCTCTCTCCCCCTTCTCTTCTTCCTCCTTTTCGCCAGTCGACCACCTTCCTTCTCCTTTTCATCCCCCCCCCCCCAGGATTCCGGCTCCTTCCTTCACCTCTCGACCGCCCCTCTCTTCCCCCCCTCCTGGTTTCCCCTTGCCATCTCTCCCCCCTCCCTTTTCTTCCCCCCTCCTACCCTTCACCGGGTGGTAAGTCCACTTTGGTGCAGTGATTTTTAACGGTTTCGTTGTGATGTCAGTGTTTCTCCAGTGCCGTGTGCAGTGCTACATTCCACCAGCACCAACAATGTCGCCAGCATCAGTCATTTGTGTTCCCACTGCGGTGTTTCTTTGTTTTCGTGTCGACTCACAGTGCTCATTCTTTGCATGTGTGTGTGGCTCTTGTCTGTATTGTGTTTATATCTACCATTTATACTCATCTGTTTTGTTTTTGTTTATTCACCAATTTATACCATTCTATGTTTTGTGTTCTTTTCTCATTTGACTATGTTTTTCTGTAAATCTCTTGACTGAAGAGCCGCGTATTGTGCCACTGCCAGCCCGCCCAATTTTGGGAGTGAAATAACAATAAAGAAGCCGGCCGCGGTGGTCGTGCGGTTCTAGGCGCTCCAGTCTGGAGCCGCGCTGCTGCTACGGTCGCAGGTTCGAATCCTGCCTCGGGCATGGATGTGTGTGATGTCCTTAGGTTAGTTAGGTTTAATTAGTTCTAAGTTCTAGGGGACTGATGACCACAGCAGTTGAGTCCCATAGTGCTCAGAGCCATTTGAACCATTTTTTTGAACAATAAAGAAAAAAAATGGTGGAACCGTTCATTGTTAATCCGTCGGCGAAATTCATCTATTCGTATTCCATCTGCCTATTGTGTTTCCTGGAACCCTCGTCCGGCTTGGCTGGTCGCCTTTACATTCCTGCATCCACCATTACATCGTTCTTGAGCGCAAACGCAGTTCATGACATTAAACTTGCTGTCTGCTTAGATATGTGCTCTGTTCTATGTCTCTGGTGACATGGCCTCTGCATTTTTCATGGACAAAGTGGCCAACTAATGGCGGGACTAATGATGCTGGTGACCGAACCATCCTCCCATATTCGCCACAGAATATGGTGACTGTTACGGCGAAGGTTGAGCCACTTCACAGGTGCTGGGGTGCCCTGTAACAATAAAAAAGGTCGTTTCCCCACAAATAAGAGATTTATACTCAGTTGTTTTCACAAACATGTATATTTAGCATGTTCCTGCGCATATCGTCTCTCAGTGAATGTGAAGAGCAACTTGTATAATACAGTCGTTGTTACACACTTGTCTGATAGAACTTCTTGTAGCGTAAAGACACAGCTGTAGGTCGAAAAAGAGTCCCACAGTAATACGTTACGACATAATTCCTTGGTAATGGAAGCACTCACGTTTTTCCCAATGTGATATCTCGCATACTTTCACCGTATTCCTCTTCTATGTGAGAATGACTTTCCATTGTTATTGAACGCCAGATGAAATGGTCTAAATGAAACTTAATGAAAACCTCCATGTTGTTTACCAGTGAGTAAACGAAATAGTACATATTCTGCTAAATCACAACGAATCTTCATAGTTCATCAGAGACTTATCACTTCATCTTGACGAGAATTCATTCCAGCCATAATTTTAATAACATTGCAATTTCTCTCAGTTTATCAGTTAGAGATGTTGGTGCAATATTGGATCATCACTGACATTCGAATGAAAATACTGTGTCCATCTGCTGCGAACTACATTGTGTAACACAATTAAAGCGTCACTTTTTTGAAACCCCACCATTTTCCCCCATAGTGACGCAGAAGTTCCTTTGTAATATAGCAAAAGCGTGATACTCTGCAACGTCACCCTCGGGCTCGCCAACGCTTCAAACAGCAATGTGTCGACACATGGGGAGAAAAGGCCAGAGGTCCGAAATTTATGGGAGGTGTAAGATGGGTTAATGGTGTCATATTGGCACCAAATCTTACCACAGCTCTGCCCAACCTCACCTTCGACGTATCTCACCCCCTTCTCCTGACACCTCAGCGATGGAGCTCAGAACCACGACTCCCAGCGCCGAAATCACGCAGTTTTCTTATGGCTGGCCAAGGTGCCACCAAAACACCTTTGTTGAGCAGTTTAAAAATGAAATGCCTTTCTACAGAGACAGGCACTGGCCAATGGCGACGGGTTGGTGGAATAAGAAACACTATCGACGCAACCTCAGCTGTGTCGCTATATCGCTGCATTAGCGCCTGCTGGCCACATGCGAAATCTGAGGGCTATCAAAAATCTATCCTGTCCTTCCAGCAGGCAATCATCGGTGAGATGTATAGGGAGATCTCTAAAGTGCTCAACAAAGATTCGCGGGCGGCACAGAGGTTTCTGCCGAAGCTGGGGCCCTTAGGCGGATCCCTTGTAGTTTTATTCACGCACATGTGAGTATAGCACTCCACCATAATAACGCCAGAGGAGAACGCAAACAGAAAGCTTGAAAAGCGTGAACATCCTTTGCTGCTTGGATCACGTTCAAATTTTGACGTGAGGTTTTGAACGATTCCTAATGGTTCCAACCAGTACACCACAAAAAAATTGCGTTCACACTACAATCCAGAGGGATCAGATCTCGTTCAGTGGGGTTGCAGCCGCTCGATATCTTTAGAGAAAGCTGTATCATCAGGGGGCAGGGGGGAAGGGGGGGAGGGACAGGGGTCAGCGGTCCAAGGTTGGAAGGAACGTCGTTAAGTTGCACATCACACTGCAAACTGTCGTTTGCTACTGCGAAATGTGAATAAATGAAAGGGCCCAGCGAATATGTGGCTTGACTGACGCCCTCTATGCTACCTTCTGAGTCGTCGGTGTGCCCGAAAAGTTTTTCTCGGTCATCTGTTAGAAAACCGTGTCATTTCAATGCTAGGAGTAGTGGTTCTGAGTTCCATCCCAGAGGTGTCAAGAGAAGAGGTCGGATGTGGGTACAAGGAGCGAGGTGATGACCTCACAACGTATGTCGCGTCGACGGTGACGCTGGGCAAAATTGTGGAGAATGTTGGTGCCAATATGACTCAATAACACGCATTACACCTCACATGGACTTCTGAACTCGGGCCTATATTCCGCATGTGTCGACACTGCTGTCTGAAGCGTCGCCTGGCCCGAGGGTGAGGTCGCAGGCGCCATACGTTTGCACCATTACAGGGAATGCTGTAGGCACCGTCGAACCAAAATTTGAACTTCTGCGTCACAATTGGAGAAAATGACGGCGTTTCGAAGACGTCATCCTTTAATTGTATTGTACAGTGTACTTTCATCGCTTCATACCTTACAAACACACAGAAAAGTGTTCATCCAAGGTATGAAGAGGAAAGTGGTTCGGATCATATTATTGCCCGTCTTCGGCTCTTGTTCAACAGTGCAACAAGTTCCAGACCGTGGCAGCTATCAGCACTTCGACTCAGCCCTCAATCCTCTATGAGATATACGACAGACACACCACTGGATTAAAACAATACCCCATTTTTCACAAAATTATCATGGTTACATATTAACAACTTTATTTGAGTCATCGATAGCCTGCCTTTTAATATCAGACAAAGTGCAAATATACCCAGATAAGAAAAATAAACCGAAGGCTTACCCCTTGACGTAAAGTTAGCTCTCACTTTCCTTCTGACCGCTTTCACGAAAGCTGCAGTCTACAGTCTCAAGAATGACCCTAAAACTTGCACACTTTCTGTCTCCCTGGCTCCTTCAATACCACGCTCCTGTTTTCTCTTTTTTCATTTCCTCCTTCCCACTTTCTTGCTGCACGTCGTTATTTTGTATTACAGTTACTATAATTTAAATCCATTATCATTCTGAAGTGTTGACACAATTTTCACGCATCATTGTGTATATGTACCTTCTAAAGCAGGGGTAGTCAACGATCTCCACCTACCGCCCACTACTGTATATCTGTTAACAGTAAAATTTTCCAACCGCCCACCGGCTCTACGGTAATGGTAATTTATAATGTGGGGAAGTAACTTTACTTTATAAAAATTATGAAGCAGAGTTACAGCAAGTTAAGGCATATAATAATAGTTACTTACCAAATAGTTTATGTCAGTTCTTTACGAAAACGGAATAAATTTTTTTTAATATTGCTACCGTCTACCGCCTACCATGTAAGCTGGAATGCACACTAGGTGGTGGTAGGGACGACGTTAAGAACCGCTGTGCCTGCCTGATAATTCCAAGCAGTCTTCTTATAACTGCAGAATTATCACACTAAAGGCACTGAGAAATTTAATTGCAAATCAGCAGAAACCGCATATAGGTAATAAACAGCGCAGTAATGATAGCGACCGTTCATGAGAGAATTCGTGGAAGAGTAGAACGTAATGCGCAGGCCATCAGTGTGGGGAATTACTACAGCCCGACACCAGTGCAGGAAGGGTTATACGTGTTTCAAGTCAACGCACTCGATTCATCATCGAGTAATGAGAGATCAATCAACGCGTAACACGAGAGACCACTCGCCACAGTCATTGGTATATCAGCATGACCGCTCACTTAACTGGAAATTTTGGAAATTTGTGGTAAGATCTTATGGGACCAAACTGCTGAGGTCATCGGACCCTAAGCTTATACACTACTTAATGTAACTTAAACTAACTTAACCTAAGGACAACACACACACACACGCCCGAGGGAGGACTCGAGCCTCCGGTGGGGGGAGCCACGCGAACCGTGACACAACGCCTGAGACCGCACGGCTATCCCGCGCGGCTCATTTAACTGGAAGTCCCCATTTAGAGCGTCGCTATCCGAATTCGCACACGATCAATATTACTGAATTACATCTGCACACGGTATACAGTTTAGAAAGCCTCTTCCGCGTACAGCGGAACTTCTACGTTTATCACTCGACTGGCTTCAGATATTTGTTATTCGTGTGAAATAGAGATATCTTATCTCTTCACTGTTGATGAATAATTTAGAAATGATCGTAGTCGTTCTGAGAGTTGTCATGCACATAAAAAAGTAAACCCTTCTAAGTTTTTCATTATTCTGAACAATTCAATTGTTCATTACAGAAAAGTCTGATAATTGTGACAACAAATATACCATAAGAAGTGTCGCTCTATGAAGCACCGGTCCGATGTTTTTCAAACTTTATGGAAAAGTTTATCCCATAATGGATATTAAATGACAATAATTTGATCCACACCGGAACTGATGTCGTTCATCAACATCTGTATGTTTTACGCTTTTAAACTGAATTTACCGACCGCAGGCACGTTCTAAGCAACTAATCCAGAGTGAATTCGTAAACAACTATCGATTGGGAGACCGTCCTTCCCTCTGCCTTGAAGGGGAGGTCAATGAGCCGGCCGGTGTGGCCGTGCGGTTAAGGCGCTTCAGTCTGGAACCGCGTGACCACTAGGGTCGCAGGTTCGAATCCTGCCTCGCGCATGGATGTGTGTGATGTCCTTAGGTTAGTTAGGTTCAATTAGTTCTAAGTTCTAGGCGACTGATGTCCTCAGAAGTTAAGTCGCATAGTGCTCACAGCCATTTGGAGGTCAATGACATCTCGAAAACATCTCACCCTTCCACCACGGCAAGTATCAACAAGCAACCAATCTAATAACATCGTGACGCTACAGGAGGATGAAATTCGGCCACGGATGTGTAACAACGTACGGTAAAAACGCGGGGCCCCGGGGGTTGGTAGTGGATGGTAGTAGGTCCTGAGATGGCCTATCTCCTCAGCTCTGAAATCGCACTAACTTCAACACGCATAGCACGCCATACTGTTAGTCTCACGAGAAACTTTATTTATCCTCTTCATTTTCATAGCTTGTCATGTTTGCCGATAATTGAGTCTTTTCCGAGTTACAAGCGAAAAACCCTAAAAGTCCCTCTTTTTCGTGTTTTTTCCATTTTTCACCAATTTCCGGACCGAATTTTTGGTGGGACTTTGAAAATTCGGACTCAGCACCCTTAGGAACATATAAATAGCTTTCCAAAGAAACTTCTAAATGACGTACCGTTGTTTGGCCTTTTTGAGAACCATTTCACTGAGATACACGAGCAAAAATGTATCGTACTCTTGTACTCATTGTAGAAAGAAGCAAACAGCTTCCGAATGTGATCCGGAGAAAATCTTAGCATATTTAAAACATGTGCTATATCTGTTCATAAAGGCTGCTGACTAGATGCTGGTATGAATGTTTGTTGTTCCCGTCGGATCCCAGACATGATGTATGGGTGACGTATCTGGGGACCAGGCAGACCAGTAAAGAATGCATACATTTCTCAAGCCGTCTGAGGTGTGAGCTCTAGCTAAAGTGTAGCATTGTCCTGCTGAAATATGCCATTTCTTACACTGGTCATGAAGCGTATGAGACCACCACTCACGGAATAATGCGCCGAACATTTTGCCTCACTTCAACAATTAGCAAATCCAGCCTATATTCGTATCCACTAGCTCCACAAACCACGATTCCAGGATTTTCTGAGGTATGCCTTTCAAAAAACGCTGTTTTCTGTACCTTTCACCACGCCGTCTATGGCAGGGTTTCACAAACTATGTTCTGCGTAACACAGGTGTTCCACAGGAAATGAATAAGCTCTCCGCGAAAAACTATTAATAACAAATTCTTTTTTCTGTGATATTCGACTATAGTAATTATTTTTTAAAAATCTAGTAATGTTTTCGTGTTATTAGTAGTTATGAATTAAAACTGAAAAAATTGCCGGATTAAACAAGTTTTTCTCAATTTTTAAATTTTACTAGCCTTCAAAATAAACAAGGTGTTCCACCAAAGTGCCAGGATTATCACAGTGTTCCATCAGAGGAAGTGTTTGGAAACCCTTGGTCAGCGGACACGGTCACGTATATTTCATGGCCACAAAAATAAGCAATACTCAACGCTGAACACCACAGAATGCCACTCAGCGGCCTAGTTGACTCAAACTTTAGACAATGGAAGTCTCCCGTCTTGTGCGTTAAGGTGTCAACAGTAGCGACGTTTGGCAGGTTGGTATCTCAATCCACCTTCCAATAATCTGTTCGTGGTGATACACTACCTGCAACATCAGCACGGATTTAAGCTCTTGTCATTTGTCATTTCGTCACAGCCAGTCAAACAATCCTACAACCTTCTCGTGGTGCAATTCTTAAGGAAGAAACGGTATCTACTCAACTTGCCAAATTTTTGTTCTCTGTACATCTCATCACCACTTTTGCTGCAGTCATTTCACTACAGGAAGTTGAATGTGTGATCTGTCCGTATGATGCTCCCTTCTTAGTTATACCAACGATTCGCTCCAAGTCCGAATGATGGGAGTAACCTGCACATGCACACCCCCTGAGCGTAGAGTAAGCTGCACGTACACCCTCTGAGCATACTGTGTTGTGATTCACGCAGGAAAATCTCGACACGTCGAATAGACATCATTTAATCTCACTTTAATTGACCTGCAGGAAAGTCTTTTTTCTATACTGAAAGTAAGTACACGTAAGGATGAAATCTCAGCCAATATATCACATATGCATGGAAGTAAAGATGTTGCAGAGTAGGTTGTGCCGAAGTATAAATGTCCCTTTCCAAGCCAAGTTGCATTGAAGTCAGCCAATCAGGCCGTTGCAAAGCTCAAATTCAAGCAGTCCGCCAGAGACGATATCGCCAAATGTGTTCTTCGTTTGGTTTCCTAAAACCTAGTAAGAGAAACAAAAATTGGATATCGGTAAGAATAGAACCCTAGACAAAGGTAAGCAGGCTCGTCCGAAATCATGTACGGACCGCCCTGTAGATGCTGTAGTGGAGAGAGCGCACTCCTGCCACTACAGTGAATGGATAAGTTCGATGTGTCTCGTGATTAGTATATTGTCAAACCATGTACTAGCTACCAGAGTGACGGTGAAGTGCTAGATCTGCAGGACTTGCGAGATCAGCGCACGTCATCGCAGCCAAATCACTGGTGCCCTTCGCATGGGACTTCGGATGAAATTGGGCCCTGTCTCGTTTGCTATCATGTCTCACCAGCGAAGAATAGGAAGCTACGGTACAATTGTGTGTCATCTTTGTTAGCCTGTAGCATCCTGCATGAGACCTGTACCTTGGACAAGTTTCCATTCCCGTTACTTTACAAACGCATTATTTTCCTCGTTTCTAATACGCCGATCTCGAATTATGTCAGAGCGACTCGAGGAACATCTCACGGACGTGAGAATTCCATGTGGGCTGGATGACCTTATTTCTTCTCAACACATTTGAGACACCATACTGCGAGACAAGCGCACTGGACAGAAAATCAGTGACCCGCAGCAGTCATCTCGCTAACATTGTGTAACACCGTCTCTGGTCTTCGTAGTGACCTCAGCTCAGTGAGGCTGAGCGTCCACAAGTTTCTTACAGTATGCCAAATGCAGCTGAAATCACACATTATTGCTTAGGTCCCGTACAGTTATAAAACAGCGAGACAGATTATTACTACATTTCATCCTTTGTTCCAAACGGTCCAGGATATTTTTCGTGGGTTTAAGATTGGCTGATTTAGGGAACCAGTCGAGATGCGACAGGATGCCGGAGTGTTTGTCAAACCAGGTACATACGTGTTTATCCCTGTGATCAGCTCTGTAGCCATCTTGAAAGACAAGAGTACCCACAGAGGCATACTCATCTTGCTTCATGTTCACTGCTACCAGATTGAGTTAACTCAAGTCTTGGTACGGAAAACACCTCCTAAAATATCGCAGAAAAGCAGTGGATTGCATTAAACCCTCCACGCAAACGTGTGTTAAACATCTTAAGGAGCCCTAGGTGTTCTCGACGCCTTGCGCCATTTAAAAAAGAAAAAGGAAAAAATCGTAAAATATCGCACCACATTACGCATCACCAGCCATCTACTCTCCATGTTTTGAGTTGTTTGCTCCAAATAAAAGTGAAACTTCATGGGCCGTTGAACGCAATGTGTATTTGTTATGTACCCGACACCAAGTGTCCATTGCACCAGTTCTTCCGCAGAGTTTGGTCTAAAACTGGTTGAGATATACCTGGTTTCAAGAACAGCAGCAATTCGTGTCTGGTTTGAACTGACTGTCATTGACGAGGTGTGACTCACGTCTCCAGTCCCTGCCAGTTGGGATCTATTTACTCTACTCTTACGGACACAGGACCCAATCCTCCTACGGTCAGAAAAGCAGGACCCATCATGCCCTTCCCCTCCCCTCCCCCTTTAAGGTCCGCTTGGAGCACAGGACCCAAGCTGTCAGAGAAAGAACCCAGAGTCCTCTGGTTCAAAGCCAGTAGTAACATTTGTCCTTCTAGGCGAAGCTGTAAATCATTTCTCTTTCATAAGTAATAAGGGAAAAACGACTCTGATGATCCTGCTATTGCTTAAATATGAGTTAGTGGTTTCTGGAGCAGTTCGTCTGAGTTACTAAGGGTGCGCCACGAGGAGGCAAACTGTCTCAGATTTTGCTTTATAGGAAACCAATTTCACATACTGCATTCTTGTAATTTTTCCGCCTTTGAAGTTTCTCACCTGTTGTTTCATGGATTTTAAATCCTAACGATACTTTTCCTTGTTTCTGTTTTTGAGGAATTGACAGCAATTTTGGTGTTGAGTAGAACGGTACTGTGGGAACTTTCGCAAGCATCTGTAGTTTCTGTCTATTGCAACTTAGTTCTGCTCATATGGATGGAGGGAAGAATGTGTTCTTGTATATATAAGTACCTGCTACATAGTCACAGAAAGTTTGTAGTTTTCACAGAAAGGCATCGCTGACACTAGATCCTCAACAAAACAGTCGCCCACCACACCAGAATCCAGCATTGGGAAACCAGATATGTAAGACAGAAACTTCCTGATTTTATTTCTGGAATAGCAGTTATGTGCAAGTTCAAACGTTTGTATCTTTCACCAACGGGTCTGTGTTAGATAAAATTCGCAACCTTGGCTTGTTACATTGTTCCTCGCTTCAATTCAGCTTTCATTATGCTTTCTTCAGATTCTGGAAACCATGTCGAAGGAATTAATTTCCGAAATAGATCATCGCATTTATTAATTTATTTTACCGAAAAGACGTGCTGATAAGGTGAAACTCTCTTATCGTTCAACAAAGAAGAATCCATTGGAATATAATGCCAGTTAACAAGCCCATGGATCGTAAACAGCTGACAAAACACTTTGTGCAATACTAGAAAGTGACATCAACATATGCTGCGTCATGCTGAATAAGTATTTTGAGTTTTTCTACTTCACAGAATACTGCAACGTTCTTGTCAGAATCATTATGTGACAACAAATCCGCCAGACCTGTAGTTGTCACAATTAATGTGTTCAGAACAACTTGAATCTCTTGAATACTTGTAGGAAATTTAAGCAGAATTTTCCGCCTAGCTTTATAAATGGATTTACAAAAGATATCGACATCTTTAGTGGTTATCTCTTCCAAGCGTTCTCCTCACTTATTGTATATTGGTTTTGATGGCCTCTCACATACAATGAAAAAGAAAAAAAACCTGGAAGGACGAAGTCGAGTTTGATCCGACAACGGCATTTGCCATCTGGGGGATAGTAGTTGTACTGATAACGGTTTCAACATTCGTCAGACAACAGATAACGTAGTGACATAGCTACCAGAGCGCCACCTGTATCTACAATAGGGAATGCTCACAGCAAGTAGGCAACCATGCCACGGAGACGCACTCGCGCTTCTTACAGCCAACTGAGCAAGTTTGAAAGGGGTGATGGGATGATTCTTTCGGAAAATTACCACATAGGTTGGACGTGCTGTTGCCGTTGTACAACGATGCTGGTATTAGTGGCCACATAAACATTCTCACAGATGTAGATGACGTTCTGTACGTCCACGCAACACAGATCCCCACCAGGACCGTCGCGTTTTAAGGCCAGCAGTGGCATATCGTACAACTACCACAGCACAGACGTGAGCTTGTGAGCCCAGATATGTCTACTCGAACTGTTGCGGACCGATTATTAGTAGTGGGACTATGGGCACGCACGCCTCCAGCCCATCTTCCAATCACGCCACAGCATCAATGTGCATGGTTCGACTGGTGATGTCAGAGGGTCACTTGGAAGATAAAATGGCGCACGATGGTCTTCAGTGATGAAAGCAGATACTGCCTGCGCACAAGTGATGGTCATTTGAGCATACGACATGGATCTGGTGACTGTTGTCTCACAGAGTGTGCTTGTCCAAGACACACTGACCCTAACCCAGACCTTATGATCTGTGGTGTGTTACGCTACAACACTCATACACATTTGGTGTTTCAGGAGGGGAGACTAACCACTGCTTGGTGCATGCAGAATATCGTCAGGTCCCTTTTTTGTCGTTCTTGCAAAAGGAAGGTGAGTTCCCGCAGGATACTGCACGGCCACACACTGATCGTGAAACTCAAAGTTTTCTGCAAGATGTGCAGAACATCACTGGCAAACATGATCTCCAGAATTGTCTCCAGTCAAGCACGTGTGTGATATTATGGGAAAAGAAGTGACTCAACCAACAACACTTGCAGAAGTACATGAACAGAAAGAGCAGGCGAGGCATAACGTATCTCAGGACAGTATTTTCCATCTGAAGGGTCGAATGGATGCCAGAGTCAGCGCCTGCATTGCCCACGGAGGCTACACCATGCACTAACATGGGGACATTGGGTCCTGCACCCGTTCTTAGGTCGTTGTTATGTTATTGCCAGTGGTACACCGTTCCCTGTAGACACGATGATACTAAAAAAAAAAATACCGGCAACTTCGTTTATAACTTGATCATGGGCACTTCAAACACGACAGCTTTCTTGTGCCATTCTGTCACTTTTCCATTTCGACCAGTCTTACTGCACTGATTCAGTACAACCATACTTCACTTGCACACCTTTGGTCAGTAGTGGAGGGTCACATGGCTGACTGGTGTCAATTCAACATCCAAAGCGATCCGTTTGCCCATTTTGCCGTTTGACTACCAATTTATTTCAAAAACTTTTATATATGGTTATTTTAATTGGTGTCTTAGAACTAACAATATTAAAAGGAATAATTAGGTCCAAGAGTAAATTAACTGAAGGTTATTTTTACATCAGATTACGTGTCGGTCATTAAAGCGTCAAAAAACGTACGATAACCTCTGAAATCCTTGCTTCGCCTTCTTGAAATTTAGTCAAACGTTATTTCTAATCTCTATCACAACTACATAAAATTTACAACAAAAGTAATCGTTATTAAATTCAACAGGTTACTTAAGAATAGTGGCGTCAGGCGATGGCATCACGCGCGGACGGCATTATGGAAACGGCGCTCTTGTAATTAGAACCCTGCAGTGGCGCGGACCAAATGCTGAAGCCCGTATAAATATCAGAGAGTAAGATATGGAAGCCGCACTTGTTACCTCACAAACTGCAGCATAACGTGAGCGCGCCTTCATGTTACTGGCGCCGAACAAATAAAGATTATAAAAAATATCTTTCTACAATATTGATTTCGGAGTTTTAAAAGCTTTTCACATTTGTCTATATCATGTTTCTAGTTGAATTTTACTGATTTTGAAATAAAGTTTTTATAACAATTCCATTTAATTCTCAATTCAAGTACGTAATTTGGTCATTAACATAATATATGTCAATACAGTTTACCAATTTTTTAAAAGAAGATATGGAAAATTACAATAGGAATGATTTGTTGTATGAACCGTCTTAAAATGATATACACATCTTAGAAATATCAGAAAAGGAGTCTTTTTCATGCAAATATGCCTACTTTATAAATCTACGACGAAGCACTGAGCAGTGAAAATCTGAATTAGACTGACGTAAATACACTTGTATATTTTGCGATAACATTCATTACTGCTTTGTACGCTATGTCTTGATAATCTACAATGAACTATCCGATACCTATGATAACATTATACATTCTTCACTAAAACAGTTTGCTTATGAAACCAATATTACCTGTGGAAACACACAATTAGGAGATATGTTTGAGACAAGTGAAATGGAGAACATTCGTACGAAACGTGCCGCTTTTTTCGCAGCATCGCAATAGTGAACTCTTAAAGTATGACAAGTGATAGTATGAACACTCATCGTGCCATTGCAATGAATAATCAAAGTCAGAACACTGGTAAATCTGTCTCAAAATAATCGATAGTACCTCCGAAATGCAGTCCAAATTTGATGAAACGGAGCCACTAAACTCTGGTATTCTCTTACTTTAATAGTTTCTGTATTATACCTGCAGTATATTCATGTTTGTACAAAATCAATTTGTAACAGATTGTTCCAATGCTTTAGCAATACAAACCGTAAGTGAGTAATTCACATATACTGCAGACAAGGAAGGAAGATTATGGTTTAATATCCCATGAACAACGAGGTCATTACAGAGACGGAGCACAAGCTCGGATTTGAGGGGGATGATGACAGAAATGTTCATGTCCTTCTGAATCAATTTAATGTGGCGTTAGCCTCAAGCGACTTAGGGAAACCACGAATAACCTAAGAAGGGAACGGTCCAGTCCGACATGTCGAAACGTGCCCTGAAATTTTTTATACAGGAGGTATACACCGAAATAAACACAGTGTCAAAATTTTAGCTGCTAAGATTCGCAGGAAGTATCTTTTTTTAAAAAAGTGTTGAACGTTGCCAGATTCGTAGCTCGCCAGGCGGCTGGAGAAATGTACAGCAACGAGTCAGCCGTAGCAGGAAGCACATGCATAACAGTGGGTGCGGGCCCTTGGTTGACGGCGCATCGGTAAACAGACAACACGGCATTACGCGACAGTAGTTTGGAAAGTGAATTTCTGTTTCCTTTGATAGTTTCTCTGTCACAACTGCTCACAATTACTATTCGCTCCAAGTTGCAACTCGTTTAATATGCATATTAATCAACAGTTGCCTTCAGGCTATCGCGAAGTGTTAACAATAGGAATAAAACTGAATTAATTTTTTGTGGTTTCTTGGTATACGCTTTCTAATAGCATCTGTAATTATGCAGTTCTCAGAGTTTCACTTTAATCTGGAATACAATTTGTGTTTTCAACCTAGCAAAGATGAAATATGAAAAATGTGGTATGCAATCGAAATCATCAACTTCTCCCGGAGGACTACATATGTGTTATTTTTTAGTTAATTTCTTCAATATTCATTCGAATGATGTCAACAATTCGTTAGAAATCATGGAAAATTTACAGGAAACAGGAAATAACTAGAAAGATTCCGTGAATTGTGGTTCGAAAGATCACTGTCGTGCCAATTAGAGTCCATTATAAAAATAGAGTAGCCCCCAAACCCCAAAAAAAAACATATACAGTAATACTTTTCAGTGACAAAGAAATGGCTGTAGAAGAGGGAGGAAACACTTATACCAAAGCAGTGTACAGAGTCTCGTCCATTTAGTAAAATCTGAACATGAACTGTCTAAATCGGAAAGAGATTTACACGAAGTACGAAATATGCACCAAAATGAAACTCGTGAAAGGAAAACTATCCTAATTATTTGTAAATGCTCGTGAGAGTCACAACATTGTTACCGAGGCAGATATAGGAGAGAGGGCGCCCTTGATTGCTAGTGAGATTAACGTTACTGATTTCCAGGCTTCTTCGATCTGGTTAAACCCATTCAGAGAATTATATGGAAAAGGAAGTCGCAAAATCACGAAGTTTATCTCAAGCAAACTTGTAGAGATATCATTTACAGGTAATACTATAGAGAAATTCGTAGCTGACATGAAGATGTACCCTCTTGCTATTCCCAAAACGCTGTGTATAAAGTCAATCAGTCATTTTTCTTGCAAGAACTGGGTGCAAACCGCACTTGTAGCGTAAAAGAGACAGAGTCGCTTGTGCAGTCGGTGAATGCTGTGACACATTCTTATACAACACTGACAGTGATAAGTATCGGTGGATTAGTATTCTGCAGCTTTATATCTGTCTTCAGGGACATCGAGGTAAATTAAGACCAAAAATTAAAAGAAGAGTCCTTGCTCGCAAAAATCTAATAATCGGCATTGCAAATTCTGGAAAAAAAGGAGATAACGATTTTCAATGTTACTTCCGAAACTTCTTCTTATAATTTGTAGAAAATAATTCATTACTTTTGCTGGACTCTTGGCCTGGACATAACATCTGTAGGAAGACGACGAAAAGACTTTTAACACAGTTCGGATTCCACCACGAACTAATAATGTGATTCAGCCTCTCGCTAAAAAATTTTTTTGACAATGTAAAGCATTTTTCAGAAAATTGTCGGACAATATAGTTTACAACACCTCTTAGTCATTTCAGATTTATCAGCGGATCAGTATTGTTAAGCTTCAGTCATCTGTGGATAGTCAGTTTGCGTCACCACTTTTACGAATTTGAACACGTATGCCTGGTTCGCAGCACAATATGCAGAACAACACCCTGACCATCTTTTACTCCATTCCATTTCTGTCTAAATCAAACCAGTAATTACTGCGAAGTGCCTGAATACATTACTTTTTCTTTTATCAAGTGTGCATGGCGTAAGGAAAATGATTGCTTTCGTCATCCAAGAGACACTCCGCAGTCTTGTGATAACTACAGGGAATAAACAACGAAATGTTTCATTGTTAGTGAAATATACATTAATCAAAGACTGACATAGGAAGTATGCTACAGGAATTGTTGTGAAATATTGAATGTCACCCATTTAAAGTCCCGATTGATGTAGTCGTCTGTAACGTAATATCATACACTGCCGTGTTTCTCTTCTCTCTTCTAGTCATTTGTGTAACAGTTACATCTGCAACAGTTTAGTTATTCAGACAAATAATGGTTTGAGACAGTTTTGGTTTCGTTTAAGTGCCTAAAATTCTCCTGCGTACACTTTGGACTTGGCACTACGTTCTCTCGTCACGGCTGCGTCTGCCTGTACGCCGACTCGCGCACTAGGCAACAAGGGCTGTTATAAGCGGTTCTCGTGCGGCAAGAATGTATAACTTTGACTTCTTTTAAGATAACTTTTGTGCACCTTACCAGATAACATTTTGACAGTGTATTTCCTTCGGTGTATTCTTCCTGTGTGATAAATTACAGTGTATGTTCTGACATGTCGGACTGGATCATGTCCTTGAAAGTTTCAATACAGGCACGGGGATCAGCACTACACCATTAAAATCCCTTGCGGCTCTCAGTGTCGGAGAAGTTAGAGGAGAAGCCGCCGCCCACGTAGCGGATGTTGTGCTGTGGCGTTTCGGATTTCCATGCAGACTCGTCTACCCGTGTCGGATTATAGTCAAACTTCCTGTGACGACATAATGTTAAATTTGAAAAAAGTACTGATGAAAACAAATAATGTGACTCTATAGGAAATATCTTCTTCATGAAACTCGATCCAAGACGATGAATATTGCCAAAAAATCCGCAAAGTTCCAAAAAATAGTTTTTTAATAAGTAAAAGAGTGTTAAGTGAGAAAGCTGTGGAACTTAGAAAGTTCGATCGAATGCTTCTTCATAAGTATGAAAATGTTCAAATGTGTGTGAATTCCTAAGGGACCAAACTGCTGAGGTCATGGGTCCCTAGACTTACACATTACTTAAACTAACTTAGGCTAAGAACAAAACATCAATGCCAGAGGGAGGAGTTGTACCTCCAACGAGAGGGGCCGCGCAGTCCGTGTCATGACGCCCCAAACGGCGCGACAACTCCGCCACATAAGCATCGACTGCTATCTTACGTTTCGAGATACATAGAAAAAAAAACATTAAAATCGGGTTATCTATTTCTAGTTAATATTAATATTCCCACATTTGCTTTTTACTGCAATTATAGCCTGCGATAAGCCAAAAGGTACGTTTCTGAAAAATTGAGAAATGTTAGTTATTTTAGAGATATGTAGATCTCTTTAAGAAAATGTGCTGTCAGTAACTGGCTGGATCTTCTCAGAGGATGGACCTGAAGTGACAGTATAAAGCTTAGCTTCTTCGCAAAGAGTTATAGTGCTATGCTAATCAATAATTTTTACGATTTATTTAATTAAAAGCACCTTGAATAATTTCAAGAAATTTGCAGTTTTGTTGTACGTGTTTATAACTAACTGAGTTAATTGTTATTTTATGAAAGTAACTTTTAAAGAAAGAAATTATTAACATTTTTTCAATTAAAAAAGTTTATGCGACGTTCTGTAGCCCAGATAACTTACTTATTTTCTAAATCTAGTGGACGCAGTTAACATGCTACAGCGATGTACTTGATCGACGTTTATATTGAATACTTACATTTTCAAAATGAATGTTATGACATGTTTCATGAATTTTTAGTATTAGTAGTCGTGTAATAAATCTAAGCATGCAAGAGCGGAGTGCGTCAGCTTGTGCGGGCGGCGGAGTGGGGAAAACGGCACGCGCTCACTCTGAAAACTGGTTCTAAACGGCCGGTTTTTGGAAGTCATTTTTTGATCCTTATAATTATTTGTATGTAAAAATTATTTAATTGCATGGTAGTACAACTTTTTACAAATAAAAGAAGCCTAAGACCGTTAACATAGGGCCATCCACTCAGAAGATCTAGCCAATTATCGCGAGCATCTTTCTTTTAAGAAAGCTGTATGTCTCAAAAATAATTAACATTTTTTTTTAATTTTTAAAACGCTGCTGACTCAACGCGCACAATATTTGCAAAATGGTTCAAATGGCTCTAAGCACTATGGGACTTAACATCTGAGGTCATCAGTCCCCTAGAACTTAGAACTACTTAAACCTAACTAACCTAAAGACATCACACATATCCATGCCCGAGGCAGGATTCGAACCTGCGACCGTAGCGATCGCGCGGTTCCAAACTGTAGCGCCTAGAACCGCTCGGCCACACTGGCCGGCAGTAAATAGCAAATATGGGAACATGAATGTTTACGAGTTATACTGAATCAGGTTTTTAACGGATTTTTCGATAAGGATAAGGATGAAGCAACAATTGTAACAGCAAATAACGTAGAGTAATGAAATTTCGGAATACATTTGTCTAGGTAACATGCTTACACGGGTTAATGTAAGCGCGTGATAAGCCATTGAAAATGTGAAATGATGGTACGTTAATAACCGGCGTTGCTGCCAGATTGTTGGAGCAAGCATGCAGACCTGCATGCCTTGTGTTGTACAGGTGAGGGATGTCAATTTGCGAGATGGAGCTCCATGACTCTTGCACTTGGTCGGTCAGTTCAGGGACGGTTAATGCTGTTTGTGGATGATACTAGGGCTACCGTGCAATGATGTCCCATATGTGTTCGCTTAGAGACAGATCTGGTGATCTAGCAGGCCAACGTTATGCGCTGACACTCTGTAGAGCGTGTTGGGTTACAACAACGGTATGTGGAAAAGCGTCTTTCATTCGGAAAATACCCTCTGGGTTGTTGTTCATGAATGGCAGCACAACACGTCAAATCACCAGATTGTCGTACAATTCTGCAGTGAGTGTGCGTGGAATACCCACGAGAGTGTTCCTGTAGTCATACGAAAATGCACCTAAGACCGTCAGGTGTAGGAACAGTGCGTCAACCATGCAGGCAAGTTGGTTGCAGGCCCTCAACTGGCCTTTTTCTAACCAACACAAAGCCATCACTGGCACAGACGCAGAACCGCTTTCATTAGAACGCTCGACACCACTGAAGTCGCTAATGGCGGTGGTTTGGGGTCAGTGGTGTGCAGACTACGGGGCGTCTGGCTCGGAGTCGTCTTTGAAATAGCCGATTTGTAACAGTTCTTTGTGTCACTGTGGTGCCAACTGATGCTCAGATTGCTACTAAAGATGCAGTACGAAGCGCCAGTGCCATACACCGAACAGATGCTCTTTCCTCTTGGTAGCGCCATGTGGCCGCCAGGAGCCCGGACTTGTTGTGACCGTACATCCTCGTGACCATCGCTGCCAGCAATCATGTACAGTAGCCACATTCATGCCAAGTCTTTCTGCAAAATCGCAGATGGAGCATCCTGATTCTCATAGCCCTATTACACGACCTCGTTCAAACTCAGTGAGGTGTTGATAATGGCGTATTTGTCACCTTAAAGGCATTCTTGACTAACATGAGTTCACCACGTCAAGTATCAAAGGTAACTAACGCTCTCGACCCTTACAGCGCATATTTAAAACGAACCTGATTTGCATTCTCGTAGTAGGGCTACTAGCACCAATCTTATGCGGCTGGCACGAAATTTGAACAGACATCATCTTTCAGATGTAGAAACAAACCTACCAACCTTCGTTTATGGCGCACAACTCCTTTTTGGTGTTCCGCTTTTATTTGCCGTCAGTACATCTGGGAATGTAAGAGAGCAATTGATACTTGTGAAAAAACGATATATAGTTCTTTCAAAGCCCAATAGCTTTCCCATTTAACTTTAACATTTTCTGATCGAAGCTATGTTTGTTTTACTTATTTAAGAAGAACCCTTTTTTACAACTTTGCGGAATTTTTTTGCCACGTTTGCCGTCTTGTGTCGACTTTCATGAAAAAGAAACTTCATGTAACATGTAATCCTCTATACATTCATATTTTTGGTTTCAGTATTAACTTTTGCAATCAGTTTTCCATAAGGCTTGGGCTAGTAGAGCAGAGCATACGTCGTGCCATCGTCGCCGCCGGTGCTGCAGACTGCCTGGCGTTAATTGTGGACAACGCTTATCCGTCATTTTTCATGGCATCAGCACTTTTAATGAGGTGTAAATGCATCTCTTCTCATAGAAAGCGCAAGTGCAATGAAGCTATACCTGACAGTTTTAAAAACTGAACACTATTAATGTTATAAAAGCGTCCATTCTTATAAACAAGACACGTGCAACGCAGATGTAGCTGCACGTTCTGTGGTCTAGTAATATCACATTGTAAACTATTATACTCCTTGACAACTGGCTAAGAACAGAGACATCGGTGAACAGCAATAATCACAGACAATGATGGACGAAGTGAGTGGTAAATTTATAACCATATGTGAAAGCCGGATAACGGGTATAAATAACGTTCATATTTGTCACAGGTCAGACTCCCAACGTAAAGGTCGATATCGCGCTCTCAGTAAGGAATGTACTATCCTCGGGCACATGGGCATTTGGCGCCAGTTATTCATGCTGACTACCAAACTGTTGAGGATTCCTCGGGGTTTATTGTCCCCCTCCTCTCTCAAGGCGGATTTCAGATCTTCCACGGTTCGGAGAGGGAGAGTTCGTTGAGAGACACGTCTGCCAAAACACATCCCAGACATCCCCTACTGGGTTTAGGTCAGGCCAGTCCAAACATTCAGTAACTTCGTTTTCCCGTGTATGCGACACCTCATCGGTCCTGTGTTGGCGGGCATTGTCGTCCATAAACAGAATTCAGGACCTACCGCACCCCTAAACGGGCGGACAAAACCCAGAATAACCTCCCTGCAATAGACCCTCCAGCTGTTTTGTAACGGTACCTCGCACAAATGCCTCGTGATGTTCGGCCATTGTGCACAGTGCCTGCCAACACAACAACGCTTAGTCCTTACCGATGACGTTCAGGAACATCCTGTGGTGTGTGTCGTGTTCCCCTTTCTATCCACACTTTTCTGGTGGCCAGAATGACTTGCGCAGTGCAGCGGGACTCGTCAGAGAACGTCATTCTGGACCACTCTTGGTGACCTCAACCAAAATCCTCCCTGCATCAACGAACCCTTTCCTGTCAATGGCGTGGTTGAAGTGAGACGCTCTTAACAGGTTTTCGACCATAAAAACCAGCCTGATTTAATCGCCGCGAAATGGTCCTGGCAGAAACACGTGTACCGGTAGCAGTTGCAAGGTCTGCCTAGGAGTGAGATGTCTGTTCCTTTTCGCCAGTAGGGCTACATATCGATCCTCTAGCGGTGTGGTGGTCCGTCTACACCACTGGAAAGCTTTTGCATAGTATTTCCACCATCAGTGGCCATTTTTGATCGTGAGGTGACACTTTTGGACACCCATTCCTGTGGCCACAGTTGCTACACTCTGACCGGCTTCGAGCCGTCCAACTGCTCATTCACGATCGTAAGCACCCAAGTGATGTTTTTCAGCCATGCTGCCGCAGTAGACGGAATGGTGCACTAAACGGCTCCAAAACAACCTTCGTCAAACACTATACTGCATGAAGTGTCGAATGCATACATAGTATTCGTGCACATGCTTCGCTGCCCTTAACACGTCACATCCTCTACATTTCCCTTTACTATTGTTGGTCGGTCGTTCTGTAGCAGTTGGCAATTGTTCTTAACCAAGTGTCAGTGGTTCCCTAGAAATTGTCAAGCAGTATATTTGACATGGTTGAGACAGAATGAAAGAAAACGAATGACTTGAATTTGGCAAACTAGATTTATTTGTTCTACCTGTTTCTTTCCTTTTTAAAAAAAAAAAAAAAAAAGAGTAAATACTTCAGGTAACAAGTTCTTTAGAAAATTTCTGTCCCACATGTTGAAACTTCTCATACACTTCACATTTTAGGTCATATGTGTTTCAACATAAGTTCATACTCCTGCCACGTAAATAAGGGTACACAATTGTGTACACAATATTTGCAAAATAATTTAACAGCGTACAGAAAGAAATGTATGCGAAAAATAAATCTCACAAATGAATATGTTTTAGGCACTCACACAGAGAGCTGCGCGTGTTTGAGCATCACTTGTGAGATGGGAAGGTGTGTTGATACCGGATCCAATATGGCCGACACATAAAAAAAGAGAGACGGCATTCCGGCTAACCTGGATCTGCCTTTTAGGCGGTTTGCCACATCTGACTAGGTGAATACCACGCTGGAACCCAGGTGACAGCTCAGTTACACGTTTTGCAAAACATTTAGAAACCCTTCACACAATTACGCATAATCTCACCACACGCAGACAGTTGTAATACACACATTCCGTCATTCCGTCTTGAGGAGGGGGGGGGGGGGGGGTAACGGGGTAACGGGATAGTGACAGGAAGGGCATCTGGCCACCCCTTAAATTAAACACATCAGATCCGTTAAACAGCCATGCTGACCCTGCACACACGCAGGATAAAGGCACAAGAAAAAGAAGAAGAGGTAAATATATTTTAGGAATACACTTAACAGTTGATGTACTTTTTTTCTTTTGTTTTAGCAGCATTACAGAGTCGTAGCACCGTTTATAGTTTTTTTAGTGTTAAATTGTTGTTGGGCTTACACGTGTTTTTAGAATACAATTTACAGTTGACGCACTTAAACCACAAAAGCAGACATGAAATATTTGCAGTTTATGTAGGGGGTCGTTTTGGGGAAGAGACCAAACAGCGAGGTCATCGGTCTCATGGGATTATGGAACGACGGGGAAGGAAGTCGGCCGTGTCCTTTCAAAGGAACCATCCCGGCATTTACCTAAAGCGATTTAGGGAAATCACGGAAAACCTAAATCAGGATGGGCGGACGCCGGATTGAACCGTCTTCCTCCCGAATGCGAGGCCAGTTGCAGTTTATGTCAGAGACATAACATTAAACTACATACGATATTTTTTGTGGACAGCAGCTGTAAAATTTAAGCTTATGTGCAGACGATATTTACAATAAACATAGTATGCCCTCTAACCAGCATAGGCACAGCACATACATAGGGTGCACAAACAATGTAACTGGCTTATGTGGTGTGAAAAGGAAACTAGCTGGCATACACAGTGTCCAAGATCACAAGCAGATGCACATGCACTCTCACATACGCTCGCAGATACATAATTATTCAGGTACATAACTAAATGTACAATATGATGTGTGGATCATACTATTCTACATACCTACACACACTTCATTTGTATGATGAACATAGAACACATATATACATGCATGCACTCTGTCACACTAATGAATGTGTGTGAACATAAAACACATATAGACATGCATGCACTCTGTCACACTAATGAATGTGTGTGCAGTATGGTTCCGATCCCGTCAGCATAAATAACACTCTTATCATGTCAGAATGATTCTCAGATGTGAGACAGTATGCACCTTATGTCGTTGCGTCTGAATTATGATATAGCGTACCATATATATAGATGGGAAGGTGGAACACACTTCTGGTAATTCTCAACTGTGTGAGCTATTGAGGTCACATGCCACACACCCTTAGTCCATTTAAGGGTGACACCTGTGTCTATATGCAATGTGTACATTTTTGAAGCCGACAAACTCCATAATCGGCGACCCATTCGTCGCATCATTCATCTGACCGATAACCTCATTGTTAACCAGCTTTATGCCATCAGGATTATCAGCTCATATCCAGATTATCAAATGCATCTGTCGGTGTGTCACCTTATCACTTGGTATGGATCGAAAACTTTCACCCAACATAAGAATTTTGGGTCAGTAAAATGAATTTTTGCAAGCTCATAATGGAACTGGTGCATCAGGAGCTTAGACAGGTCTAACGTGCAGATACCTACATCAACAGGTTTCGTGAAATCTACTGTAATTCTCCTGTGAGATAAATTCATTATTGAAGATTGGGGTCCATTTACAGTTTGATCCTGCGATATAATCTCCTGCACCATAGGGTCCCCTCCCCCACCCCCCCCCCCCCCAATGAATGATTAATGATTTTACAGTGGTTTCTATCAGCCAAAGGGAAACGCGTGGGCGGCTCTATCCAGTTTCGATCCCAGCTAGAGACACTGTTGGGAGTTTAGATAACTTATGCTGTATCTTGTTTTTCCTTCCAGTGTTGTCAACAGCTTGGAGTGGGAATCGTTCCGTGGAAATTAATACTCTGGATATAACGGCAAAACGCCGTGTCTGTGTGCGTGATATATATATATATATATATATATATATATATATATATATATATATATTGATGCAGATTATTAGAATACGTTAAACCTTCCTCAAAAGTGTATTACATTTCACAATTTGTCAGAATAAGTGAAAATTAATCCAAGCCGACGATTTTCTCATGAGACAGCCATCGATCCCACCAATAGGTTGATTTTGTATCATATCATTCCTGTATAAGTTGTTTACATTGAAGCACATGATGTAACTCAAATCACTTTGATGTGGTCTGTGGAAACATTGGTATAGACCTAGTGAATCCCTCGCTCGAGAAACAACAGCATTTCGTCATTGGTTAACAGTTCATTGTTGACACGAGTGAGTCTGACCATCGCGTTCCATGAAGGCCCTAGTGTGAGTTAGTAGAAGGTAGAATCCAGAGTGTATGTTTCCACCTATTCACTTCGGAATCGTTCTAAAATACCTGAAAGTAAGCGTTATCTGTGTTTATACAAAGCCTTACATAGTCCCCTGAATTAAAGATGTTGAATTGCTGAAAAAACGCTCGTGAATTGTCTATACTCCACATCTGATACGGCAGTCGTCTAAGATTGCTGGAGAATATGGTTATGTTATGCAGCGTTATATAGCTGCTAAGATTCTCCCTCGAGTACAGGTATTCTTAGGGGAAATAGCCCTCTCTTCATTTCAAGATGAAACTTAGCATCGTCAGGAAATCCGATTTGAGTGACATGTAAATGCTCCTGACGCATAGTTTCAGCAAGGTTCTGTAATGCTGCCTGCATGGATCTCAGCCAGTCCAGGAAGTGCAGTGTAATCTTCTTCACTGCCCTCACAGGCTTGTTACATTTCATATCGCTTTGCAACGCTATGCCCAGATATTTAATGACGTGGTTGTGTCATACAGCACGCTGCTAATGCCCGCCCGGCTAGCCGTGCGGTCTAGCGCGCTGCTTCCCGAGCGAGGAGGCGTGCCGATCCCCGTCACAAATCCACCCGGCGGATCAGTGTCGAGGCCCAGTGTGCCGGCCAGCCTGTCGATGGTTTTTAAGGCGGTTTCACATTTGCCTCTGCGAATGCGGGCTGTTTCCCCTTATTCCGCCTCAGTTACACTATGCCGGCGATTGCTGCGCGAACACTGTCTCCACGTGCGCGTACACCATAATTACTCTACCACGCAAACACGTGGGGTTACACTCGTTTGGTATGAGACGCTCCCGGGAGGATCCACTGGGGCCCGAACCGCACAATAACCCTGGGTTCGGTGTGGGGCGGCGGTAGTGTGGGTGGACTGCTGTGGCCCGCTGTGGGGTCGTGAACCACTGAGGGCTATGGCGGGACGAAACGTCTCCGTCGTTTCTAGGTCCCCGGTTCAGTACACAATACACAACAGACACACTGCTAATGCTGTATCCAACTATTATGTGTTTATTTTTCCTATTCATCTGCATTAACTTTTATTTTTCTACCTTTAGAACTATCTGTCATTTATTCCATCAACTGGAAATTTTTTCTAATTAATCTTGTATTCTTCTTCAGTCACTCAACGACAACACCTTCCCTGTACACGACAGCATCATCAGGAAACAACCACAGATTACTGCCCACACTGTCTACCAGATCATTTATGTATATAGAAAATATTATAGGTCCTATCACGCTTCCCTGTAGCACTCCCGACGATACGCTCGTCTCTAATGAACACTCGCCGTTGAGGACAACGTAGTTGGTTCTGTTACTTAAGAAGCTTTCGAGCCACTCACATATCTGGGCACCTATTCATAAGCTCGTACTTTACTTAACAGTGAGCATCGTGTCAAATGCCTTTAGGAAATTTGGAGATATGGAATCTGCCTGTTGCCCTTCATTCGTAGTCCTCAGTACATCATGTGAGAAACTGACCAGCTGAGTTTCACTTCAGCGACGGTTACTAAAACTGTGCTTGTCCGTCGACAGAAGCTTTTTGGACTCAAGTAAATTTATTGTATTGGAACTTAGAATATGTTCAAGAAATCTGCAGCAAACCGATGTCAAGGATATTGGTCTGTAAATTTACGGGTCCGTTCTTTTCCCCATCACAGAAGTCACCTGCGCTGTTTTCCTGCCGATTGGTACTTCGCTCTGCGTGAGTGATTCGCGATAAATGCAAGCTAAGTAAGGGACCAATACCTTAGAGAACTCTCTGAAAAACTGAACTGGGATACCATCCGAATCTGGCATCTTATTTGTTTTCAATTCTTTCAGCTGTTTCTCTATGCCAGGGATGCTAATTACAACGTCGTCCATACGAGAGTCTGGTATGTTTGTACGGTTCTCCTGGGTAAACGATGTCTTTAACGTGAAATTCAGAACTTCGGCTTCCCTTTTGCTATTTTCTACTGCCACACCAGACTGTTCAACGAGTGGTAGGATAGAAGCCATAGACCAGCTTAGCGATTTTGCATAGGACCAGACTTTACTCCGTTGTCGGCCAGATATTTTACTAAAGTATGGGTGTGGTAATTGTATATTTCGCGGAAAGAGCCTTTTAAAAACTTAAGATTCTCCGAATCTCGTTGTTAAACCACACGGTGCGTTTTTTTCCGTCCTCAATCCACTCGCTAGGCACATACTTCTCAAAACCACGATTTATGATCTGTTCAAAGTTTACCAACATTCCCCCTTCGTCTATTTCACCGGAAATTCTTGTTGCCAATTCATTGTCTGTGTGAGATGCTAACATCTGCTTATCTCCTCTTAATAGCAGAAACACTCTCCTGGCTTTCTTGACTGATTTACTAACTTTAGTAACCATAGTCGCTATGATGACATCATGATCACTAATTCCTGTCTCCACACCGACCCGTCGCTGAGTTCCGGCCTGTATGTAGCTACAAGGTCTACAATACTTCCATTGTCTGTGGGCTGCCTAACTTGCTGCTGAAAGTTTTCGAAAAACGCATTCGAAAGAACTTCGCAAGACCGTCTGTCTTTATCCCTTGCAATGAATTCATAAATGTCTTAGTCTCTACACGGTACATTTATCTCGCATCTAACTAGTCTTACATGACATGAGTATTTACGTGGTACTGTAGACCTTCTTTGAACGGCTCTAAGACTGTCATAGCAGATAAAAACATCCAACGATGAACATTCCTTCACGTAGACCTGTTATACGTCACCAAATAATGTCTTTGTCACACTCAGTTCCGATCTCAATAGAGACAATATTGTTGTCAACTGGAATGAACACTCCCCCTCCAATGGCGTCTAATCTCTCTTTCCAATATACGTTCCATGAATCGCTAAGTATCTCAGAGCCTTCTACTTCGGGTGTCAGTCAGCTCTCAGTCCCAAGAACATTTTGAGCACGACAGCTTTCCAGGAGGGCAGTAAATTCGGGAACGTTGTTACGAATACAATGGCAATTTACTGACAAAATTTTGATAGTCGAAATATCTTTAGTCTGACAGCGGTCTGATTTCTCTGTCTACGTGTAGTGTGACAAACGTTCATCAGAATACCTCAGACTACTGATTAGTCAAAAAAAAAAAAAAAAAAAAAAAAAAAATGCACTCTACACGTTCTCTGCTACCCGAGTAGCTGCTTCCTTCATGTAATGTACCTTTGACCTATCAAGCGGAGTCCTATAATTCCCCACCTGATAACATAGGTCCAGAAATCTTCAGCTAAGACTTTTATAGAGTCGACGAAGCCTTTGGTTGAGGCCCTCCACTCCGCTCTAAACGGAAGGACCCTTATCTACTCTGGGATTAACGCTCCAAATTGCAATCCCTGGTTGTACCCCATTCTTGAGACCAGCAGCCTACTCCACACCTACATTTACATCTACATATACACTATCACTCTGCAGTTCTTAGTTAAGTACCAGGTAGAGCGTTCATCGAACCACCTTTGAGCTACTTCTCTACCGTTCCACCCTTCAACAGCGAACGGGGAAAACGAACACTTAAATATTTCCGTAGAAGCTCTGATATCTCTTATTTTTTTACGCTGATCATTTCTTCCTATGTAGGTGGGGGCCAACAAATTTTTTTCACACTCAGAGGAGAATGTTCGTGATTAAGATTTCGTGAGACTATTCTGTCGCAACTAAAAACACCTCTGTTTTAACGACTGCCACCGAAATTCGTGCATCACATCCGGGACACTCTCTCACTTATTTTGCGATAATACAAAACGAGCTGACCTTCTATGAAATTTTTAGATGTCCTCCACCAATCCTATCTGATGCGAATCCCACCCTGCACAACAGTACTCCAGAAGAGGACGGACAAGCGTGGTGTAGTCTCTTTAGTAGACCTAGTGCACTTTCTAAGTGTTCTGCCAATAAATCGCAGTCTTTGGTTTGCTTTCCCCATAACATTATCCGTGTGATCATACCAATTTAAGTTATTCGAAATTTTAATCTCTAAGTATTTAGCTGAGTTTACAGCCCGCAGATTTATATGTATGATTTATCGTGTAACTGAAATTTAGCAGATTTCTTTTAGCACTCATGAGGAAAACTTCACACTTTTCTTATTTAAAGTCAATTGCAACCTTTAGCACCATACAGATATCCAGTCTAAATCATATTGTAATTTGCTTTGATCATCTGATGACTTTACAAGACGGTAAATGACAGCATCGTCAGCAAAAAATCCAAGACGGCTGCTCAGATTGTCTCCTAAATCGTTTATGTAGATTAGGGAACGCCAGATATTACTTCTGTTTTATTGGATGACTTTCCGTCAATTACTACGAACTGTGACCTTTCTGACAAGGTATCACGTATGCAGTCACACAAGTGAGACGATACTCCATAGGCACGCAATGTAATTGGAAGCACCTTGGGAAAACCGGTGCCAAAAGTCGTCTGGAAATATAAAACTATCAACTCAATTTGATGTCTTCTGTCGATAGTACTCATTACCTCGTGAGAATGAAGAGCTATTTGTGTTTCACAAGAAAGATATTGTGTGCATCCGTGTTGGCTATTTGTCAATAAATCGTTGTCTTCGGGGGAATTCACAACGTTCGAGCAGAGTATATGTTGCAAAATCCCACTGCAAGTTGTCGTTACTGATATATGTCTGTAATTCAGCGGACTACTCCTATTTCATTTCTTAGGTATCGGTGTGACTTGTGCAACTTTCCGCTCTTTGGGTACAGATCTTTCTATGAGCGAGCGGTTTCATATGATTGCTAAGTATGGAGCTATTATATTAGCATTCACTGAAAGGAACATGACTGGTGTACAATCTGGACGGGACGCCTTGCCTTTATTTAACGTTTTAAGCTGCTTTGCTACACCTAGGCTATCTACTTCAAAGTTACTCATGTTTGCAGTTGTTCTTGATTGTAATTCTGGAATATCGACCTCGTTTTCTTTTGTGAAGGAATTTCGGAAAGCCATGTTTAATAACTGCTTTAGTGGCACTGTCAGCAATAACATCACCATAGCTATAGCTCAGTGAAGGTACTGAATGGGTCTTGTGACTGGTGTGCTTTACATGTGACCAGAATTTCTTTGGGTTTTCTGCCAGATTTCGAGACAGAGTTTTGTTGTGGAAACAATTAAAAGTATCTCGCACTGAAGTTCGAGCAAAGTTTCGAGCCTCTGTAAAATTCTACCAATCTTGGAAGTTTTGCTTTCTTTTAAATTTTACTCGTTTTCTCGTTACTTCTGCAGCAGCGTTCTGACCTGTTTTGTATGTTACGTGGGATCAGTATCATCTCTTATTAATTTATTTGGTACATATTTCTCAATTGCCGTCGATATTAATTTAAAAAACATCTGGTCTACGCTTACATAGGACTATCTCTCTAAGGGACTCCATAGCTCACCTAATATTGGAGCTCCCGATAACTAGCAAACCCTTGCCCATGTGTGCCTGCTCGTGCTTAAGGCTCAGACCTTCTCACTCACAGGGTGAACTGTGAACTGGTGAGGCCAAACGGCCAATCTCCACAGTGGTCCTCCGGCTCGAGCGACGCAAATGCATTACCACCCACCACTCACCCTGCTGTGAGGGCAGATCCACATGTCGGGATAAGATTCTTAAGGTAGAAAACATGAAATATGAAAACCATGGAAGCTGCGCCCGTATTCCTCAGGTACACCATATTGGATTCTAAACTCATAGGGCTGGGGAAATCTGACAACCATGCAGCCTGCACCCATATTCTGAAGTCCACCACTTTGGCTCTCAATGTTGGATCCTTACATCAAAGGGCTGCACTTGTAATCCGTATAATTTTACACCAACTAGACAATGTGTCATCCTTGATGTTTTTTAACTTTCCACAACTTTACACTTAGCACAGTACTCTACACTTAAAACACATGAAATCTGACAACTATGCAATTTGTGCCTGTCACCTTAGATTTTCAACGGTTAGTACAACATCCCCGTCTTGGATTTTTTGGATTGTTTGCATTTGCCGCCAATTTACGCTAATTTCAACTGCCCTACTTCAGCAGTGACTTTAGAGGGGTGGGAAAAATCCTCTAACGCAAATTGAGTGGTCTTAATTTCCCACCAACTTTTCAATTTCCTGCCATTTTATACATAGAGCAGTTGACCTATGTAAGGGTGGTGGGAGAGGGCAGGAAGAAATTTAGCAATGACACATGACATCATTGGGGGAGAGGAGGAAATCTGGTGACAATGCAGACTGCACTCCTTTCCCCTCAACCCCACTACTGTAATAATGTTTGATGGTCGTTAAATACTGTAACTGTTAAACTGTTTATTTACTGCTGTAGGTTAAGCCAATGGCGACCAGGTATTAGCGGCCTGCGTGAAAGACAGCCACGGTGCCAGTGGCCATGAACATAACGTGTGAAAAGTAGTATCTACACCAATACACACCCATACACCAAAACTAACTGTAACTTCGGCAAAAGTGACACGAGCAGCAGCAACAACAATTGAATGGTTCAAATGGTTCTGAGAACTATGGGACTTAACTTCTAAGGTCATCAGCCCCTAGAACTTAGAACTACTTTAACCTAACTAACCTAAGGACATCACACATATCCATGCCCGTGACAGGAGTCGAACCTGCGACCGTAGCGGTCTCAGGGTTCCAGACTGTAGAACCCAGAACCGCTCGGCCACACCAGCTGGCAACAACAATTGAAACTGTAGTTAAATCAGCAGCAACAATTCAACAGACACAGCTTATAGAGAAGCTCTTGTCTTGCTCTGAGATGGCTCCATTCTCCCCAGCACTGGCCCGATTCCATGCACTCAACAGCGACCGCGGGATCCGCGGTTCATACAGAGTGACAATTATTGAACTATATGAAATAAAATCGTCGCAGCTTCTGAACGATTTGCGTTGGGACGTTCAAACTGCACAGTTGGCCGCGGGACATCATGGGAACTAGTAATTGCTGTATGATTTGGTTTAGCGACGAAGCCCACTTTCATTTGGATGAGTTTGTCAATAAGCAAAACGCGTATTTGGGGGCTGAGAATCCGGATTTCGCGATCGAAAGATCTCTTCACCCTTAACAGGTGACTGTGTGGTGTGTATTGTCCAGTCAAGTAATAACTGTTGCGGTATTCCTTGATGGCATGGAGCCTACCGAATGGTAAGGGAACGTTTTGGAAGATGATTTCATCCTCATTATCCAAACTGACCCAGATTTCGATAAGGTGCGGTTCATGCAAGACGGAGCTCGAACCCATCGAAGCAGGAGGGTATTTGGTGTCCTGGAGGAGCACTTTGGGAACTGGCTTGTGGTACCCAGAGGTCACTGTCACGGGCTTCGACTGGCCGCCATATTCTCCGGATCTGACTCCTCTTTGTAGGGCTATATTTACAGACGAAGTGTACGGCAATAACCCCAAAACCATTTCTGAGCTGAAAACAGCCATTCAGGAGGCCATCAACAGCGTCGATGTTCCGACACTTCAGCGGGTCATGCAAAATTCGGCAGTTCGTCTGCGCCACATCATCGCCAAAGATGGAGGGCATATCGAACATGTCATAACCTAAATCCGAGTATCTGTAGTGACGTTTACAAGTTGAGTAAAGTGTGTGCTCACCGTAGTTTGTAACTAATTTATGTTTTTTTACATATAGTTCAATAATTGGCACCCTGTATGTAGCCCGCGTGTGCCACCATTTCTCAGCTGGACACATTACTAATGCAACTTGTCTCCGAGACTACTTCCTCGTATTGTGTGAACATGAAATGTTTCAGATGGTACTGAAGGTAATCCCTCAGCAACAGCCTTCAGCGTACATACTGATGCGTAAACTTGCCGAGTCCATGTTGTATGAGAATGACTGTGTTTCTTTCAGTGTGCTAAACAGCCAGAACAGACATACTTACAATGGACCACCGAATTCCAAAATAACGGTTAGAGCTGTGAATTCACTACCACATTACATGTTTGTGCTACATCTTATGCAGATAGCCTCATACGTGAAATGGTTAAAAAAGATCCCAGGAGTCAAGTCCGGATCGACGCCCTCTGGTTACAATATCCTGCACTTTAAGAAGTCACAGTTATGACACGGCCATTTCAGTTAACAGAAACAGCACGATGTCCAACGTCGCATCTGACAGATGTTACCTTTACAGCTTTAACCAAGAGCCATCCTTGCCGTATGCCTTGGGAAAGCCCATCTCTCCAGCATCGGACAAAGCCTCCCTCCTGTCTTAGGTACTTCGGCCACAACAGCCAAGATGTCTGTAGCCACTATAGAGCAGTTTGTACTGCTTACTATCGATCAGGCCGCATCGCCGCCGTCTGTCACAGCACCACAAGCCTGACTGGCTAGGCCGTCTTCACCAATAGAGGTCAACATACTCCTCACACTGCAAATAAGATTTTATGACAGGCCCTGTGGATAAACCTCCATATCGCCATCCACCAGTTACCATTTCAACTGGATACTGGCACCACAGCAACGTTGCTTGCCACAGAAACATAAAAATACTAGCGCTCTGCCCGTCTTGTGTCATGTACCATTTCTCTGCTAGGACATGGCCAAGCCTTAAAGCCAGTTTTAGACGTGATAGACCTTGGCCACGTCGAAATTGGTTACCTGCCATTTTCGAATAGCAACAGCATATCTTAAGGATATTCCAAACATATTTGAATAAACGCTTTTTATGCACTCGTTTTCACGATTATTGACTCACTTTTTGGGATATCGGAAGTCTTTGCTTTAAAGGAGTAAGCTACATGTTTAACAGTGTCCTTCCCCTTTTCAGTAAGTTTCCGGATTAGCAGAGGGTTACCATCACATACCGCACACCATTTAAAAGTTCACACAGACTCATTCTATACCTTCTGCCATCAAAGAGTCTGTACAAAACGAAGTCGATCGCCTGATGTCCTTGGGCGTTCATTACCCAATTCCATCAATTGCCTGGTAATGTTCCTTATAATGCTCTATAAATCAGGCGCAGTTCTTTACATCTCTGGCCGCTTGTGAATTACATTTAATTTTCAAGCTGTTATAAATATTTATCAGCTACCAAGGCCCAGTGAATTACTTTGTCATCCTGCATTGCCACTCAAACATATGCCTCTTTGAAGCATACTTCTCGTTTCCCCTTGATGCAGATTCTCGAACGTTCATTGCCCTCAGTACACCATTTACATTATTCTGCATGACAGAAAAAGCGATCAGCCAGAAGACATGGTTGGATATCAATGTAAATTTGAACATTTTTGTGTAAATGATTAGAATTGCGATTCTCTGTGCAGGTAGAACTGCAATCCGGAGTGCATTAGCGTTGTCCATGCTTAGTTTTGTTACTAGATCTGGTAGATTATATAAGACGCATGAACGTCATCAGCTGATTTTGAGTGATCACTGAGAAGCACATGAAGAAGAGGCACGCATGCGAGACAGCGACTTCAGCCACTGTCAGAGACTGAAAGGGGCCTCGTTGTGAGTTTCCATTTCGCTGGCTGGTCGAATCTTGTAATATCCCCATTTGTGGAGTATTTCGATATGACAGTAATCCTGTGTTGGTCCGCATGTAGGCTTACTCGTCATCAAGGTTGCAGTCGACCGCGTCTGGCCATAACAAGGCAGGAAAGCCGTATTGTGTACCAAGCACACTGTAGCCCCTTCACTTATGCGCCACCACCCAAGAGCAAGTCACCGACTCCCTACAACAATTTGTGTCTTCCCACACCATTGAGTGAGGAACTACCATCGCTCGTGATGACCAGACATGACCGACTGAAATGTTGATGATGAATAAGCCTATCCTCATAGTCCCATGCAGACCAACATTGGGTTACAGTCATAACAAAGCCGGTAACACCACGACACAAACGGCTGCATTTGAAGTGGAACCAGGACTGACAAGCATGAACTTAAAATGGATGGGGTTGTATTGTGTTCAATCACGAATTTCCATTTCTGTATTACCCCATATGAACATAGTTGGAGGGTAAAAGCAGTGATGTGTGTAAAGGTTTCATACTTCCAACGTTTTGATGAGGAACAATGGCGCTACTCCTGGCGTCAGGGTGTGAGGAGCCATCAGGTATGACCTCAGGTCACAGACAGTTGTGATTGAGGGGACTTTGTCACAACATCATTATGTCATGGACATCCTGCGTCGTAATGTGTTACCCATCACACGACAGTATGACAGGAGAAACTGTCTCTCTAGACACCCAGCCTGACACCTGTGCAGCGACAGGGTTGGCTGTGAAAGAGCTGGTGGTGAGTGGCGTCAGGAGTGATGCAGGTGAAGGCATTTCCAGAGACGCCCTGCCCAAAACCACTGTAGCGAAAAGAGTGGCTTTGAAAGACCGGTGGCATCAGAAGCAACAGCAGCAGCAGCAGCAGTGGGTGGAGGCACGTTGAGACATTCATCCAGTGTTGGGGGTGACGGAGTAGAAGGCTTCTCCACGGTTGTAAAGGCCGACACTAGTGCATCGGTATGCGTCGGAGCTGGTGATGACACTTCCAGTGGTGACAGAGGACGCAGAGTAACCGTAAACGCTGTAAAGTGCTGATGAAGACATTTACTGCATGAGTCAGAGTCAACAGAATCCTCGTTGCACGTTGGGAGTGCTTAAGGATTTTCCATCTGTTGCTAATCAGTACCCTAGCCAGGGCCCAGTTTCGTGTATGCCGGACGAAGAAAAAAATGTGTAATTGAAGTCTAAATTCAGTCGTCATCGTCAGTTTTGGCTCCAAACCAACACAACAAAAGTACGAAAACGAAGCCTGCTGCCGAAAAACGAATCATGACGGTCAAGAAACACGAAAAGACACGTCATGAACAGCCTCGACTTCGTTGTAGGGATGTAATTGCTGCCTCACCGGTACTCCCCACGCCGTTTTCTGCAAGTGTACATTTCACGGTCGAGTTAACACATGTGGATGAAGATTTATCGATATTCACCTGTCGAGAGCGTCTGTTTAAATTCGAACGGACGACCAGTTCTTTGCTCAGAACCTTTGCTGGCTCTGTGTGCTTTGGACGATCCAGTTACTACACATTACGAATACTAAGTATATAGATGGCGTGCTGCTGCGGAATATTTCTGTACATTTGCTCGGCTTTCCTCGAACTACATCCTGCTAACCACCATACATTATATGTATGTCAACAATTTCGGTTACGAGTAAAAATCCATCTTTGACAAACAGTCTCAAACTACACTCCTGGAAATTGAAATAAGAACACCGTGAATTCATTGTCCCAGGAAGGGGAAACTTTATTGACACATTCCTGGGGTCAGATACATCACATGATCACACTGACAGAACCACAGGCACATAGACACAGGCAACAGAGCATGCACAATGTCGGCACTAGTACAGTGTATATCCACCTTTCGCAGCAATGCAGGCTGCTATTCTCCCATGGAGACAATCGTAGAGATGCTGGATGTAGTCCTGTGGAACGGCTTGCCATGCCATTTCCACCTGGCGCCTCAATTGGACCAGCGTTCGTGCTGGACGTGCAGACCGCGTGAGACGACGCTTCATCCAGTCCCAAACATGCTCAATGGGGGACAGATCCGGAGATCTTGCTGGCCAGGGTAGTTGACTTACACCTTCTAGAGCACGTTGGGTGGCACGGGATACATGCGGACGTGCATTGTCCTGTTGGAACAGCAAGTTCCCTTGCCGGTCTAGGAATGGTAGAACGATGGGTTCGATGACGGTTTGGATGTAGCGTGCACTATTCAGTGTCCCCTCGACGATCACCAGTGGTGTACGGCCAGTGTAGGAGATCGCTCCCCACACCATGATGCCGGGTGTTGGCCCTGTGTGCCTCGGACGTATGCAGTCCTGATTGTGGCGCTCACCTGCACGGCGCCAAACACGCATACGACCATCATTGGCACCAAGGCAGAAGCGACTCTCATCGCTGAAGACGACACGTCTCCATTCGTCCCTCCATTCACGCCTGTCGCGACACCACTGGAGGCGGGCTGCACGATGTTGGGGCGTGAGCGGAAGACGGCCTAACGGTGTGCGGGACCGTAGCCCAGCTTCATGGAGACGGCTGCGAATGGTCCTCGCCGATACCCCAGGAGCAACAGTGTCCCTAATTTGCTGGGAAGTGGCGGTGTGGCACTGCGTAGGATCCTACGGTCTTGGCGTGCATCCGTGCGTCGCTGCGGTCCGGTTCCAGGTCGACGGGCACGTGCACCCGGCCTCCCGCATGCCCACTATACGCCCTCGCTCAAAGTCCGTCAACTGCACATACGGTTCACGTCCACGCTGTCGCGGCATGCTACCAGTGTTAAAGACTGCGATGGAGCTCCGTATGCCACGGCAAACTGGCTGACACTGACGGCGGCGGTGCACAAATGCTGCGCAGCTAGCGCCATTCGACGGCCAACACCGCGGTTCCTGGTGTGTCCGCTGTGCCGTGCGTGTGATCATTGCTTGTACAGCCCTCTCGCAGTGTCCGGAGCAAGTATGGTGGGTCTGACACACCGGTGTCAATGTGTTCTTTTTTCCATTTCCAGGAGTGTATTCTGCCAGGAACAAATCGCAACACCTAGAAAGAGTTGTGCGACATAAACGAAAGTTGGTAGGCGTGTTTCTACACGTGAAAGATGATGTCTATTCAAATTTCGCACCAGTCACGTAAGTATGGCCCTGGTAGCGCCGCTATGAGAATGCAAATAAGGTATGATTACGAAATAAGCTGTAACGGTGGTGAGCGTTAGTTACCTTTGAGATTCAACGTGGTGAGTTGATATTAGTCAAGAATGCCTTTAAGGCAACAAAGACACCATTATCAACACCTCACTGAGTTTCAACGAGATCGTGTTATAGGGCTACGAGAAGCAGGATGTTCCGCCTGCGGTACTACAGAAAGACTGGGCAGGAATTTACCCACTGTATATAATTTCTGGCAACGGTGGCCACGAGAATGCGTGGTTGAAAGAAAACCGGGTTCCGGACAGCCTCGTGGCACTACGAAGAGCGAGGAACATCGTGTTGGGCGTATGGCTCTGGTGCACCGAACTGCACCTGCAATATCGCATAACGAACTGTCACAAGTCGGTTACTTCTAGGACAGCTCCGAACAAGACGCCGCACAGCGTGCACTTCACTGAGTGCTAATCAGCGCCATTTGCGATTTTAGTGATGTCAAGCGAGAGCCCTTTGGAGGGCAGGGTGGAAGTCTGTTGTGCTTCCTGATGAAAGCTGTTCTGCCTCGGTGCCAGTAATGGCCGTGTGTTGGCTACAAGAAGACAGCTGAGGGCCTGCAAGCAACCCTTTTGAGTGTTAGACACACTGGGTCTGTCCCTCGAATTTTGGTCTGGGATGGAATTTCGTCTGATAGCACGAACACTCTCGTCGTTATCCCACGCACCCTGACTACAGATCTGTACGTTAGTCTGGTGATTCGACCCGTCGTGCTGCCATTCGTGAACAGCATTCCAGAGGGTGTTTTACCAACAGGATGACGCTCGCCCACATACCGCTGTTGTAACCCAACACGGTCTGCAGAGTGTCGACATGTTGCCTTGAACGGCTCGATCACCCGATCTGTGCCCAATGGAGCACTTATGAGACATCATCGAACGACAGCTCCTGCGTGTTCAACAGCCAGCATTAACCGTCGTTGTAATGACCGACCTAGTGCAACAGGCACAGAACTCCATCCCACAAACTGATATCCGGCATCTGTGCAACACATGCCTTCATTCACTATTCTGGCGGTTACACTTATTATTAATGTACCATCATTTCACATTTGCTAAGGCTTACCTCGCTCTTACCTTAACCTACGACCTTGCAGTGTTAATCATTTAAATATGTTACCTAGACAAATGCATTTCCGAAATTTTATTGCTCTACATTATGTTCTGGTTTTGCGATTTTTTCCCCATTAGTGTCTAAACTGTGGTAAACTGGACAGTGGGCACATCCCAGTCGATTGTGTCTTGTATCTCATTATGACGCTACCGGTATCGATAGAGCAAGCAATTTACTTTAAGTGGTTTAAAATTCGTTTCCTACAATTGTTTCTAACCTTGAATACAGCGGACACTGTGACCGAGCGGTTCTAGGCGCTTCAGTACGGAACCGCGCGCCTGCTTCAATCGCAGCTTCGAATCCTGCCTCGGGCATGGATGTGTGTGATGTCCTCAGGTTAGGTTTAAGTAGTTTTAAGTCTAGGGGACTGATGACCTCAGATGATAAGTCCCATAGTGCTTAGAGCCATTTGGACCATTTGAACCTTGATTACGCTTCCTTTGCCGCCTGTCAACGCTTCTGTCTAAACTTTCGTGATATATTGTACATTTTAAAGGCTGTACTGATGTTTCTGTAGGGCGAGATGGCGCTATGACAACACACGGGTGGTCGGTGGTTATAATCCGCGTCGGATTTCGGTGGTTTCGGTAAATGACTTAAAGTCAAATCCTATGAAAAATTACCCGACCAATTCCCTTGCCCACTCTTCCCTGATCCACGCTGTGATCCGTCTCGAACGACCTGTTCGTTAACGTGACGTTAAACCCTTACCTTCCTTCTTGGTACTACTAACGTCGCAACTGCATAACAGGAACTCTTGAACACATTTTGGGTCCCCTTACTGCGTTTGTAAACCACACAAAAAAAATGTGTATGCCAAACATAATGATTTTTACAAGTGTTCCTTACTGAGTGAAGTTTCTATGTTCTATGAATCTCCGTCAACGTTTTTCTTTTTTTTTTTTTTTTTTTTTAACATTCAGAGGTTTTCTTCATTCCCATAAACTCAGAGACTTAAACACGCAAACATGGTACTACACATATATATGTTTTGAACATACTATAAACTAATTAGTCTAGTAAGATTTGTGAAATTTAATAGTTCTTGTAATATAATCAATCTTTGTTCAGTTGAAATTTGTTAGACTAGTTCAAGAATTTAAAGTTTTACAGCATAAAAAATTAAAATCTGAGAAGAATTCACAATGCTGACAGTAAATAACAAAAACGAAGATTGCATATGACGACATCATAAAAATATTTTACAAATGAGAATCAAATTTTGGTATATTTAACTCTTATCCACAAGTAAAAAGAGAAATGCAGCGTTCGACAACTTATAAAAACTTAGGGTGACAATCCCGAAAAGTTAACAGCACAGATACTCTGGCGGATATAACGATGATAATGTTTCACATATACTCATTTAGCACGCAGCATCCTAGTATCTCTATCAAGAATAAGCATTAAGGTTTCTCGACATCCCAAACTAATTTGCGTGCAGTATAATATTAAACCCCTTCCCTCACAAATATTCGTGCTTTATGATGTCGTCTATTGTATTCCAGTGTATTTAACACAATCACGTTCGCTTCTTTGATGTACGGATAAAATTTAATCTGCTGAATTTAAATTCGTACAAATAATTTTCCTCTGGAAATTCCTATCAATTGTAAAATTATGACTGTTGTGTTTTTACACATCACTTCCATAGCAGCTTCGCTGAAGTAATCAAATAATCATTACTTTCGTGAATTTGTGTTGACCCAATTCTAGAAACACTTATTTCTGTTTACGTTAGTTAAGGTTTCTATGACGTGTGAGTTGGAGCTCACAGTGAAGAATGATTGCTGCCTGCTATTAGATAGAATTAGGAAAACGAATCAGAATGGTTCGATCAAAAATGAATGTCACGTGTTTAAAAATGTGAACAGCGCTGCTATCTCGATCGTTTCTCTGTTGCTCTTTCTGAGCGTCCGCCTCTGCTTATTTGTATTCTCAGTCAGTTTTATAATTGGTCGTAGACACGCCCTTGTACGAAAGAAAGTTGATTTACCTTACACAGTGATACTAAAATTTATCACCTCCCATAAGTAACCGTAAAAAGGTCTAATTGAAAGCCTATTGCAGTACATCGTCCGCGTTAGCTCTCGTCCTAGACGTCTGCTTTTTATTTCAGCGCACGGGGTTTAAAAGGAAATGAGCATGTAGGAATAATCAAAGGATAAATTTGTCAGCTGCTCAGGGCCTCCCTTCCTCGTGGACTGATTAATTTATAATCTGTGGCCACATTTGTTTTCCACTCCAGAGCTATCGCGCCTGAACATTGACGTTATCCGTCCATCCCACCTGCTGCAAGAGTGCAAAAAAATAAGAAAGGCGCGCTGAAAGTTTAGTGACCTGGTAAATTTCATTTACATGGCGACAATGAATTAAAACCTCAAATAAATTATAAATCGTTGTGGGAGCATCGTAGTTTTGAAATTGCTTTAGGAGGGAGCAATTTACAGCTTAATGACAAACACCGGATGAATCAAACGATACACAAATGTTTGCCGTCTCCTGCCGTAATTGATTCTCCATTACCTGAATAACTTAGCTGTGTAACTGGAAGCTATGGCAAACAGGGAGAGATGAACAGTTTTAGTATTTTTATTTCACTTACTGGACTTCTTTACATTCATTCATTGAAATTCCACATGATTTTCTTCCATTTTCTGGCCAAAGATTATAGACTAGTGTAATTCGTGATCATTGACCTAATTCTTGGAAGTCTTCATGAGAAAATATCAATGCCTAAAATTATTATTATAATTTATTAGCGGCAGTCGACAGTTCCTTCCTTCAAACTATGCTCATCGTTAGTATTATTTCTTACAGCATTCCCATTACTGCGAAGAATCTGCTAACAGTACCATTTTCGTAAGTTCCACATTTCACCAAATCGTACAGAAGAATCCATAGAAGAAAATCCTATGATTTATATTATCACTGAATTTCGCTTTTGTGTCTCCTTCCCCTGTAACTGAAACTATCACTTTCACTCTTATTAAACATCGGTTTCAGGGATTAGTTTATGAGTATCATTGCTTCTGTTAGGACACAACACTGTAAGTTAACATCTCATTGCAAGTAATTTGTCTCTTCTGCTTACTTTCAAAACTGATATCATTACTCCATTTAAAAATTTTCTATTAGCGCCAGCCGCGGTGGTCTAGCGGTTCTAGGCGCTCAGTCCGGAACCGCGCGACTGCTACGGTTGCAGGTTCGAATCCTGCCTCGGGCATGGATGTGTGCAATGTCCTTAGGTTAGTTAGGTTTAAGTAGTTCTAAGTTCTAGGGGACTAATGACCAAAGATGATAAGTCCCATAGTGCTCAGAGCCATTTGGACCATTTTTTTTCTATTATCGTTAATCACAGTTACAGCGTTTTGAATAGGAGGTTGCTTTCAACTTTTGAAAATGTAGAAGCTTTACTCATCACATCAACAATTCCTGACTTGTTATAGCTTTTCAGTTACAGATCCTCAGCCGCACTTCAGTCAATTCTTAACATGGATGTAGTCATTTACTTATTTTGTTTAGTGTTATAGCTGTCTTTTTACAGTATTGTTTGTTTTCAAATATTCGTTATGTCTCCTGCGGTTTTTAATACAGTGAGGCCTCGTTTTTCGTATAGGTAGATTGTTGATCCCATTTCCATCCTTGAAACGTTTCCTATTTATATGGTCACATTCTCTTTCCAAATATTTAAAATGATAGATGAAGAGACATAGCAGCCAGTCACTTTAAATCGACACTCTGGCCCTATCTATACATTCATCATTTCTTTTACTACACACACGGAATATCTGACAGGTAAGTGATATATCTGCAGGTTGCTATTTTATGGCACTCCTTCAGCTCGTTTACGTGCCCTGAATACCACAGTCAGATAAATCAAAACCCATTACGCTACCTGTTCAAATCGGTACTGCATCAGACCGTACTGTCACTGGTAACTGCTTTACTGACGCTAATAACCACGCGTTCACTTTCACCACATTTGCCAAGTGAGGTTTATTTCCATCCGACAGTATGAAGCTGTCTGTAACCATGATCTCACCATGTTGGGATTACAAGTGATCTATCCTCTTATATGCAGATACATTTTCCCTGTCAACTTCAACATACCTGTTGCACTTCCATATACTCAGTGTTATCCAGTAAGAAGCTTAAATATTTAGCGAACACAACATCTGTTATTTTTTTTTTTTTTTTTTTTTTGTAAAACATAGTTTCATATGTTTGTAAACACCTGTCGCTAGATAGGTCCATGAGAAATAACGTGGAGTACCACATGCAGATTCAAAATCGTCGTTGCTTATGAAAATCATTACAAAGTTCATATGAAACAAATACAATTTCACTGTCGAACATAATTTGAAATGAAAGAAATAGGCTTCAATAACGTCGGTCACGGCTGCAACTAAGAGAAATATATATCTATATACAATTACTGTGCACAAAGTCCGTTCTTCTCTCTTTCTGTGCAGGAAATGTGTCAGTAAAGTTTTCGTCAAGATTAGGTATATTAGGATTCATGTCATTTTCCGTGGCCGGTACTACTAATGTATTCAACCTAGTTTCCAGCACTGTGCTTCTTAAAAACATTTAGATCCTATTCAGAGATAAGAAGAAACCCACTGCTCCAACGGTAGTCGTGTGCATACAACATACAGTTCTGAACGTTTGCATGTTCCTGAAGACGTTGTTTTCAAGTCATTTACGATTATGCATTGAAGAAAGTTTGTAGTGACAGTTGTGGTTCGGAAGTCTTGTCGTCTGTAGAGATTTCCAATTCAGTTTTCCAGTTTTTAGACGTTCCCTCTCTAAAAACTGATGTATTTCTATTGCGTGTGCAATCAGTTCAACAGGTCATTGTTTTTTACAATACGCAAAGCTGTTGGTGTCAAAAAGAGATAGGGATACTTTAGAGATGAAAATTATAAACGAAAATCTTCCCTTTCCTTCCTGTATTGGTTTATGACATACAGTAATTTACGAAAAGACAACAGAATGTTCCAAGGCAGCCTTGCAGAAAGCTGACTGGGGCATATATATATAACTGAAATACGTTTCTACCAAATTTAAAGTATTTTTAGATGGATTTCTATCGACTTTTGATAGCTGAATCACTATGAAAACGATAAATCATAGTACCAAGCCATAAATACGATAAAAATGGGAGTATGTATGTAAGTATGAATGTTCCACATATTCCTCTAAACCACTAGATCGATTTCATCCAAACTTGGTAGACATAACACTTACTGTCTCGAAAGAACCACTGAGGAAATAAGAACCGCCTACCTCTGAAATGGGTGGGGGTGTTGTGAAATAAAGCGCACCTTCCGACGCGCAAATAGCGAGGCTATATTCACCCAGTATTTGAGGATAAGAGCACTTAGTGACTTGCAGTTCAGATTACACATAATTTCAAACCTTTTCAAGGCATTTTCTCGCTGACACCCTCCACAAATTGATGAAAGAAAGAAGTTTATCTCATACTACATTTTCGCTATTCGTGCAGTAAAACTGCCGCATCAGGTATGAAGTTTTAATTTATTACTTCTTTACTACTAACTCTAGTGACAAGACATATCGCAAACAGCATGTAAATATACCACCGAATGTAGCTGCCAAATTATATTATTGTACGACACATAGTTCAGGAGTTATGACGTGATAAACATAGAGCGGCGTGGAAACGAAATTACAGGGCGCAATTCGATTGAGATACAAGCAGCATAGGTCTAAAAATATGTATGAAATATGTTAAACGTAGGTGAAATATATGTGACATGTGTGAACCCAGGCAAAGCCACAGATCAGTACCTCCTCCTGAACTCCGGGGTCGATATCAGCCAAACTTGGTACACATGTTAATCCCTATCTGGAAAAAAGTACTGAATGGCTGACAACCACCTCTTCCTTTTGGAGTGTAGATGCTACTGTTGTGGTGGAGAGATAAGTGGGAGGCGGACAGAACGAGAGGGGAAAGGAGGAGATGGTCACAAATTGGGGGAGGAGAAATGTACACAGATAGGGGGGAGAAGGAGATGGAAGGAGAGAGAGGGAGGAGGAAATGGGGAGAGAGCGGGAAGAGGAGGGGATGGCAGAGAGAGGGGGAGAGGAGGAGATGGATAGAGGTAGGGGGAGGATAAGGTGGACAGAGAAATGAGTGAGTAGCTCATGGACTGGAGAGGTGGACCAGGTAGATGGGGAGGGAGGTAGGAAAAGATGGACAGAGAGAGGGATCGGAGTATATAGACAGGGAGAGGGGCAGGAGGAGATAAGCAAAGAGTGAAGTGAAGAGGAGGACAGAGAGATGGGGGAGGTGTCGATGGACAGAGGTGGTGGAGCAGGGAGGAGGGAGGAGATGAAGAGATGGAGGAAGAGGGGTAGGAGCTGATGGACGTAGAGATGGGCAGAAGAAGTTGGACAGAGAGTGGGGAGAGGAGGAGATGGTCAGAGAGATGCAGGAGGAACCAATGAACAAAGAGAGAGTGTGGATCAGACGCAGTGGCGGATACGTACGGGGGGTGCACGGGGCGCGCGCTCGAACACTCCAACCCCCCCCCCCCCCCCCCCCCAAAATCCCTTGCTGGGCCAACGCATTGCCATCCGCGCCGCCCCCGCCAGTCAGCCCGCACTCTATTCGTTCGTTTCTTTCGAATGAATCGAGTTATTGAGTAGTTCTACTTTCGTATGTTGCACACGCGTCCGCATCATCGTATTCTACGATGTAATTAACCAATTTGCCAGGAAGAATAGATGCATAGAGTCCATCATTTATGGAAGATAACCACAGTTGTAACTTTTTTATATCATAAGATGGCATTGTCTTGTATATACGTATAATCAGTTTAAATAAAACTTTTTAAACTTTACATGTGACTTGATTATTTTTTATTACTGTAAAAGTATAAGTAGCTCAAGATATCTTTACCGCCCCCTCCTTGAGGTTTTTCTGTATCCGCCACTGATCATGTGGACAGTGAAAGGGGGATGGGGGAAATGGACTAATAGAAGACTGGAATAAATACACACCCAGGCAATGCCAGGAATTCAACTAGCAACAGATCAAACAAATCTTTGGTCACAAAAGTAATCAACATATCATTTATAAGCAAAAAGAAATTTTTTGAAAAGGTAGGAATAGATCGCGTTGTAGGATTGATTACATACCACAAGAAAGTGATTCGTTGACAACATCTCAGACAAAGTATTAAAATCTTGTTCTTCACATATCGCAGTGTATTCAGTCACATATTCAAACATCACAGTCACACATCACATCACAGGATATTTCCAGATAGACTAAAATATAGTGTTGTCAGACCCTTTTACAAGAAAGATAATGAGACAGATATTCATAATTACTGACCAGTCTCAGCAATTCCCTCTTTCTTGAACATAATGGAAACTAATTATGTATGATAAAACTTCTTAGAAGTCAATTTTTGATGTAGGAGCGATCTCTCCACATAAAATTCTAGTTTTCAGTTCAAAAATGAGGTGATAAAGAATCTGAAAGACAAAATATTGTCAACTAGTATCTTCCACGACGTGCCAAAAGCATTTCTGTGTGCAGTTCACAGTACTCTCCTAGAGATCCCAAAATATTATGGAATCAGAGATTTTGTTGGTAACTAACCTGCCTATCTAAAAGAATGCAGACCGTTTCTGTTAGAGACCTAGGGATTGTTCATAATGAAACGAGTCATGTGAATGAGGAATAATCACTACAGCAATACCACAGAGATCTATACAGGTCCGCTACTGTTACTGTTATTTGTAAATGATCTTACGCCTTATACACAAGAATCAGGAATGGTTCTCTTTACTGACGATGTAAGTATTATAAACAAGCCAAGTGTGGTAACGAAAACACATGAAAATTTATATAATATTTTCTTGGAAATTAACAACTGGTCCTCTGCAAATGAACTGTAAATGAATGTCGACAAAATTTAGTACCTCTAATTCAGTAGTGCACAAGGCCCAGCCACATCATTAGAGACAATGTATGAGGTAAATCAATAAAAGAGACGGAATCTTCTAAATCTTAAGCAGATTTTAATCAGACAAACCTGAAATGGAAGGCAAGTAGAACAGATCTTCTTAAACTTTTAAGCTCTGCAACTTCTGCGTTATGGATCAAATCAGATTTGGGGTGAGAAGGTCAGAAATTTGACCTAAATTTTCTACTTTGATTCACTAATGCTTTGTGGCATCATATTCTACTATAACTCGTCATTGAGGAAAATGATGTGTATTGCACACAAGAAAAATATCTGATATCCACTCTAGAACATTTTATAGACAGGTCTTTATAGAGTACAGCCTACTGACAACAACCTCAGAGTAGATTTGTTATCAGTAATCAATCATAGTTTGAAAACAACAGTAACATTAGTAAACATGAGACATAATTAAAACTATTCATCACTGAGTAGTGTGTCACAGAAAGGAGTGACGTATTCAGCCATTAAAATCTTTTACTACCGATCAAGTGATGCAAAAAATTTTCTGATTCATAAAATAAATTTCGACCATAAACTGAAATCATATCTCTAAGGCAGCATCGTTTCTGCAACTTCATGTTCGATTTCCTGTACTTTGTCCAGTGTGTCTCATTCTGCTTGAACAGGTTGGAGAAAGTCGTAGGAACGCTGAAGACTTGCAGCGTATTAACTCACCACCTACAACCATTAACACACTCTGAATTTGAGATCTACGACTGTGGCGAGATTACCGCACTGTTGTTCCCGCCGCTCTCAGGCCATGCGAGTTCATAAGTTATTGTGAATGCACGTGCGAAGCTAACAATTAAGGAATATACAAACTGATTTTAGCGGTTTTGTGGTATAGGTCATATTTCAGCTGCCAACCACTGCGTACTCAGGTATGGAAGTCGTTTTATAAAAATTATGTTACACAAAAATGTAATGTGGCACTATGCTGGGGAATGCGTGCGTATGTGCTCCTTACGTGAAACAGCAGTTCTACTGATTCGTTTCTGTCTTATGCTTCATGCCAGTCGCATAATTCATGATTATTCGACAAAACACAGAAATGATCCATAATTGCTGTATTCAAAAGTTTCTTGAAAACGGTTTCCACTGTCATCCTACAAGCGCATTTCTTGCACTACTCTTCTTCATGGTACAGCCTTAGAATGTTCGTTGCCACGGACTGCGTGATACGTACGTTGTGCGATGCACGCCATTCCTCTAAACGACGTAATTACGCTACGGTCGATAAAAGAAAAATTTTCATGGCACATCTGGGCCAACCTCTAAAATTTGTTTCGCTAATGCTTATATGTCTCCCTTTCGCCGGCGAAGCAAAGTTAATTAGTTACTTCACACTTCACTGATTTCAAGCGTGTTACTATCAGTTTGTACTAAAAGCACCTTGAAACGCTGGAAACTGGTCCGGAAACTATTTACCACTTACAGTCACCACTTCGTCCACTAGCCAGGTCTTTGTAAAGTCCTAGTATCTTACGAGACATAAGTTTCGGAATAACAGTAACGGAAGTCAGACACTACTCGCATTTAAAACACATGAAAATCCACAGAAAGAATACGGTCTGTTTAAGTCAATCAAAGTGGGTTCCTTAAACGTATTAGCTAAAAATTCGGCAACCTACCACAGTGCTGCCCAAAAAGAAAGCCAAGTGTGAATAGAAATCAAGCTCTGACGGTTTCGTACAAACTTAATTCTGTACATAACTACTAATAATAATAATCTCTTGGAGCTCAATGGTCTGGTGCATCTATCGGACACCACGTCGGCGACTTGCGTGTCACTAATCTATCCCAGTTATCCAACAGGCGTAAGGGGACCTACAGTTTAAAGTGTTATGTGAAACACATGTTGTTTCTGACGACTCCTCACATCATTGAGGGGTGAAGAATACGTTAAAACGGAGACAGAAAAATCCGTGGACCGCCCGAAATTCGTTTCCGCTGCCTCTTCCTTTCCAGGTACGTTCCTTACCGCTACACTACCAGGCTCAAAATATATGTAGAGTTCATCCATTAGTTATGGTGAGTGAGTTTGCGAGTATCAAAATATGTGACGTATACGGTCGTATCTTTGATTGCACTGACTTGGAAGCTCAAATTAATCGAACCACCAAGAGACCTTAGTGTTTGACATGGACTTCAACTTGATACCTCTACCCGTTTCTGAGGAAAAAGGGGTCTTAACAGGCAGACAGACAGACGGAGGACAAAAAAGACAACAAAATTATGTTATATACTTACAAATTAACAACTTCTGGATTTTTTCCTTTACTTGTACTGTGAAACCTTGCTTATTGCCAAATTTTATGATTGTAGGTCAACGGAAAGTATACTATAGGTTTTGATGAGTTTGTATGTGATTATGAGACTATGTGACATAAATGGTCGTATCTTTTGAGCGCATTGACTTAGAACCTTGAAAGTTTTACACCACCAAGGGAAGGTACGCCTTAGTACGTGACATAAATACCAACTTCATACTTGACGTAAACATCAACCTGGTGCTTCTGCCCGTTTCTGAGAATAAAGAGTCTTAAAAGTCATGGAGGCAGACAGCCAGAAAGGCAGACGGAGAACAAAGTAAGCTTATATGGGTTCCGTTTATACCGACTAAGATACGGAACCCTAGAAAGGCCTTCCTAGGTCAATACATAGACAATTCTCTCCAGATTCAAGTTAAATTGCAGCCGCCTGTGGAATTAAACGTACCTGGAACTCGACGATATCGCTCAACATTTGATTGAAACGTAATTCTTTCAACAATTGTCTTCATCTTTCCTCTGAATACCGGAGGATTCCAAAATATACCTGACTTTACAGTTCTGCAGAATCTGAAAAAACACTACAAAATTTTACATGCCCAGAAAAGCGGAAAATTGTTTGGCGAAAATGGTCTAACAATTGGACAATCCTCAAAGCCATTGATCAGGTAACATGGTGCATTGGTGAGCGAACCGAAAAGCATTCCAGGAGAGTGTAGTCAGTCTCAGTCCGGCCATCTAGGGTAAGGTTTTCATTGGTTTCTCACAAACAGTAATTATGAAATAGACTTTAAAAATGCTGTAACGTTTTTTTACTATGAATTTCTTTATTGTTTTCCATCCCACCGTCTGTTGACCTAACAGATAAATATTTTTCTTTTTTTAACATATGGCTGATTTTTTCCTTTCTATTATTTCATGTCCCTGCCCCATGTGGGCAGGTTTGGGTTGGCGTATATTGCAGTTTTTTTCTCCTTTATTGTGTTTCAGTTCCCCATCTGGGGTGGGCTGGCAGCAGCATATGCGCTACTCTTCAGCCGAAGGACAGTAATGATACAAAGAAGACATTTAGAATAACAGAATGGAGACAATATGGCGTAAATAGATATAAAAAAAGGGTAACTGTACGGAAGAGAACAGACAAAAAGGGGGCGACTGTAAAATGGAGATAAAAACAGTAAAAATGTAGTGCACACAAAAATCCACACACCGGGACAATTAAAGAACACAAACCGAAGTTGACCAGCGCATAAGAGTATCGACAGATGGGGTAGTGCATAACAATCACCGATAGTAACACTTTGTGCAAGACCAGCACACAACTAGAATCACAGCTCTTGATGCACAGGAGAACAGCACCAAACACAACACTGATGTAGCGAACTGGTTACGATGAGCGTACTGAAAGGACCTGCCAGGGGCATAGAGACAAGGGAGGAGGGAAGAAGGGAGAAAGGGGTGGAGAGTGGGGGACAAGGGAAGAAGGGAGGGAGGGGAGGAGAAGGGGGAGATGGGCAGGGGGTGCACCGAAGAGGGCTGGGGAGGGAAGGACGTGGGAGGGAAGCAGTCGGGGAGAGGGTGCAGGGACTCAGAGAGGGAAGGAGGGGGATGGGGGGGGACAAGGCCAGGTTACAGTTGGAAGGAAGGGTAGCTGCCATGGCGAAGTTCAACATCTGGGAGAGGGAGGTGCTGGAAATTGCCCTGAGGAAGGAGATGGTGGGTGTGAAGGTGGAGAGAGGGAAGGATACAGCGATAGAGGCACCGCGACTGGCAGGGGGTGGAGAGGAAGGAGGAAACCAAGGTTTGGAGGGGCATCAAGCCTGCAGACAGTGTAAAGGATGTGAAGATGTTGGAGGAAATGGAGGAGGTGGGGGAAGGGGATGAGGTCACACAGGAGTCGTGTGGGGGAAGGATGGCAAATACAGAGGGCAAGGCAGAGCGCATGGCGTTCAAGGATTTGGAGGGCCTTGTTAAAGTGGGGGGGGGGGGGGGGGGTGCTGGAGATCCAGGCAATGCTGGCATCACAGAGGTTAGGACAGATGATGGATTTGTAGGTGTCGAGGATGGTGGAAGGATGCAATCCCCATGTACAGCCAGACAGGAGTTTCAGGAGGCGGAGGCATGAGTGGGCTTTCTGCTGGATGGTCAGGAGCTGAGGGGTCCACGTGAGGTGACGGTCGAGGGTGAGGCCAAGGTATCTCAGGGTGGGGTATATTCCAGGTTTCTTTTTCTTCGTTATTGTACTTCAATTGCTCATGTGGGGCGGGCTGGCAGCAGCATATGCGCTGCTCTTCAGCAGAAAGACATTAATTAGTCAATACAAGACATTTATAATTACAAAGGAGAAAATGTGGCGTACATAAATATTAAAAGGGGGAACATAATAGAAGAGGACAGACAAAAGGCGGGAGACTGTAAAATAGAGATAAAAACCTTAAAAAAGTATTGCGCACAGAAAACCTCACACTGGGACAATTAGAAGAACACAAGGCGAAGTATGGCTGGAGTATAAAAGTAGCGAAGGTCGGCGCAGCACATAACGATCACTGACAGAAACACTATGTAGAAGTCCAGGACACAATTAAAATCACAGCTCTGGACGCACAGGAGAACAACACCAAACACAACACTGACGTTACACACTGATGACGATGAGCAAACACGGGATCTGCGAGGGGCATGGAGATGATGGAGAAGGGAAGAAGAGAGGGAGGGTGGAGATGGGGTGAGACGTATATTCCAGGTATTACAAGAGTTTTGTGGTGGTTGTTACAATAAAACAACAGTCAAGAATACTAAAATGAGAACCTCCGATACATCCAATAGAGCAGATACATACAACACAACTTTGTCATATTAATCGAGTATCGTCAGTTGAACATCAATTAAAGCTTAATGTCCATCAATTAAAAACTTAGTACCAACAAGAAACCTAACAGGCACTGTCAAGCTGAAATGTCTCCACTGCAGAAGAAGACACGGCGTCCTCTAGAAGGTGTTGGAGCACAGATATGTGCCCAGCACCACGACTTTGCGAGCCTTACGTGAACGGGATTGGGTTGTTTTGGGGGAGGAGACCAAACAGTTAGGTCATCGGTCTCATCGGATTAGGGAATGATGGGGAAGGAAGTCAGCTGTGCTCTTTCAAAGGAACCATCCCGGTATTTGCCTGGAGAGATTTAGGAAACTCACGGGAAACCTCAATCAGGATTGCCGGACGCGGGATTGAACCGTCGTCCTCCTTACGTGAACGGTACTGGTCGAGTGAACAACTTAGAATAAACGAATAGAAAAACCTGAAACGACACAATGGTCCACAGTCCTCACCATTGACAAGGATTTTCAACCTAATTTATATTTCTCGAAGTCAGTTAAGGCGAATAACCGGACGGTTCCTTTGGAAAGCACAAAGGGCTACGGCTGGCTCCGCATATACAGCGTTTTTATTGTTGAAATGATGTAACATTCAAATTTTTCTCTTTTCTCTTTTCGTTCAGAACTCTGAAAGACCGTACTCGATATTCAGTTTAGGAAATCCAAGCTGCTACTGGATGGTATACCGAAAAACGAAACGTTCTTCTCCTGCAAAAGGGATGATGGCGTCTTGGAGAGAAATTTATGGGAAGTTGCCGTACTTACTATTCATAAATCCGCCTTCTGAATTAAGATCAGTAAAAGATAACCTTCGCTCAATAAAAACCCATTCACGATAGGCTCATAAGCTGTATGTTAAACAATGTGATGAAGCCTTAGATGCGAAATGATATCATTTGGATAACTGCAGTGCGTCTATCAGTCTTGAAGTACGGTGTTACGCAGTATTTAAGTGACCGTGAGCATCAAGAAACGAAAGATGAGAAAGCTTATATTCGGTGGCAGTACTCCTTTTAACACTAGAAGTACCCACAGTACCCACAGTACCCACAGTAAAAAACCACTCTTTTATTTGGGCAGTGTTTTGAGTGTCTTCATATTAACAATACGATTCTACAATGAATAGTACACTGTCAAACATAAATTTTCAGAAGTAAACTTCTTTATCATTTTAAATTTTACAGAATAAATTCCACAGTCTTTCATCAATCGTCGTAAAACTAGTAAAACAATGTTATAATGTTTTTCTTTACAAAGAGATTGAAACAAAATCAAAAAACATTGTTTATGTGAGTATTAAGAGTATATTTACTTTTACAGTAAAATAAGGTAAATACCAAATTTTTGTGAAAGATTCTAAAATGCAGCAGGTGACTAAAATGCTCTGCCTGTTTTCTAGCTTGATGCCATCAAGGAACTAAAACATAAGAACAAATAACTACAGTCTATAATTATAAATATCTGGAAATATTTAAGAACCTGATTATTTAAGAACCTGGATTTGACAAGACCTTCTTACATAATGGCCAGTGCTGGTATCGGGTACCGGACAGGGGAGATTGACTTCCCTCTGCAGTTTGTAAGAGGCAGCCAGCTCATCTGCGACTCTGAGGATAAATTCCTAAATTTGACAACGCCTTTTCCATATTGGCCAGTCCCGATATCGAGTGCCTGGAAGTGGAGACTGGCTCCTGTCTGCAGTTTGCAGAGGGCAGCAAGCTCATCTGCTACTCTGAGGATAAAGTCCCGACGTGATATCTTCTTAGAGGGTAGTAACTTAAAAATTGTGTGAGCGTTGATCATGGCAAGGTCAAACATATGGTAAAAGACACTCACAGGTCATTGGTGGGTGAAAACTCAGACACTATAGTGTCTAGCCATTTGATCTGTTATATCGACTCCATCCTTGGTTTCATTATAAAACTTCACAGTTTCAGGAAGTTTCTTCTCAGTATTCTCATTCGTCTGACATCCAGCTCGCGAGTTCCTCTGGACGTGGATAGTTTTTTTTATTTTTCCCTTGGTATGCTGTGAGAAGATTGTCGCCTGACTTGTAAGTGTGTTGCATACAATGTCTCGTCTCCAATTCGCGCTGCAGGAAGAACCTCTTTGAGTGATCTCCGCAGAGCGCCGACTAAACTTGTTCCTTTTTGTTTCAGCTCATCTGCCAGTTTCTCGGAGGTGAAGAAGTTTTCAGTCGTGACGTTCCGTATGGGTGACGCGCGTGACATCTGCTGTCGTGTAAGAGAACTGTTAGCGGTGCCCCAGACAGCAGTATAGAAGCGGATTGGGGGGATTTCCCCCCTGTATAATATAATGTTAATCTGTAGCTTTCCAGAGTCACTCCGTAGGTCTTCATGTCGCCAGTCCATAGAAAATGGAAAGCTGCGATGATATAAAGTATCGTCCGACCTCCGAATACCTCGTATTTCACGTTCTTTTTGACCCAAAGTATGTCCGCAGCTCGTGGTCGTGCGGTAGCGTTCTCGTTTCCCGCGCCCGGGTTCCCGGGTTCGATTCCCGGCGGGGTAAGGGATTTTCTCTGCCTCGTGATGACTGGGTGTTGTGTCATGTCCTTAGGTTAGTTAGGTTTAAGTAGTTCTAAGTTCTAGGGGACTGATGACCATAGATGTTAAGTCCCATAGTGCTCAGAGCCATTTGAACCATTTTTTGACCTAAAGTATCATAATATACTCTAACATCTCGTGAATAACGTCGAGGCACGCCCAGTAAATATTTAGTGTCTGAAAACCGGTGTTACTGATATCAAGTTGCGTTAAAATGATTATGGGTAAAAAATGACCCACATGGTACTACTGGTACAACAAATAAATTTTTCATACTTGCAGATGAGCTAGGGGTATGAAATTTGACGAATTGTACAACCCCGTAAATGATGAAAAGTCACAGGAGCGTTTGGTCCTGCGATGGTTATGGAGGGTGCTATAGCCCTCGAAAAACCATCATGGTTCAAAAATGACCCACATGGTACTTCTAGTGTTAAAACGTGGTCGACGAACAATGCCAGCTACAACAAGGATCACTATCAACAGACAGTATTATGGTAATACATGATATATCACTACCAATCACCAAATTAGAAGCTAGTTTCGCCTGGTAAGGCTCACATGCAAACATGATCAGCTAAACGGCAGTTTTATAGTTCAAATGGCTCTGAGCACTATAGGACTTAACATCTGAGGTCATCAGTACCCTAGACATTAGAACTACTTAAACCTAACTAACCTAAGGACTGTAGCGCCTAGAACCGCTCGGCCACCACGGCCGGCGAACGTGTTTTATGCTTAAGAATCGTGAAGTTTCCGTAGAATAAAAATAAAAATGAAGATGGATTCAGAAATATTATAAAACTCAGCTCGCTCTGCTCTTCCATGAGATCCATAGTGCTGTAGACAACGGTGCTCAGATTGATGCCGTTTTCCTTGGCTTCCATCTGACGACATTCAGGACAGCCATTTATTGAAGAAAATCAAGTGTCGGACCAGATTTGCGGCTGCGTGGAAGACTTAAAACAAAACTAAAGATGATGATTAAATTTCACTGAAAGTAGTAATCATTGTTTTTCTATACGATCTGGAAGAATAAACTTGTATTCAGAAGACAGTCTCGATGTGCAGAATAACCTACAGAGCATTGATGAACGGTACATGCTGTGGCTGTTGACCCTGAAAGTAAATAAATGTAACATATTGCTGGAAACAATATCTACCGTACTGGGAGTAACTATCCAGGACGACCACAGAAAACAAACTGTAGGAAGAGCAGATGACTGAATGAGATTCATTGGAAGACTGTAACGGAGATGCAACTCATCCTCGAAGGAAGTGGCTCATAAGGCGCTTTTTCGACCGACTGTTGAGTATTGTTAATCAAACTGTGATCCTTACAAAGTAGAACTGGTAGAAGAGACAGAGAAGAACCAACGAGTAGCGGCGCGTTTCACCATGGGGGCGTTTATTCGGTGCGAGAGGGTTGCCGAGATGTTCAGCAAACTCCATTGTAAGACGTTACAAGAGAGCCGTTTCGAAGAGGGCTTTCGGTAACAACCGGCCAACATATTACCTCCTCCCACATACATCTCACATACTAACCATACAACCATATGACTTACTAATATTTTATGGATGCGTTTGGCGAGTATTGTTGTCCTATACTTTCCTCTACTCTTTTTCTAATTCACTTAATATGTATTATTGATTGGTTGCCTAAATATTTTCCCTGTGTGAAGCGCTGCAAGTTTTCACTCAGTTTTTTTGTCATTGTGCCGTTTTTATAACTGTGATCAGTTTACCCCTGTAGCTATTCGGCCAGCATCTGTCATTGAAATGTAGATAAACAAGGTTCGATACCAGGTACCGCTAATCAGCTGCTAGAGCGTTGTGATAATAACATGCCTTCTCTAATGCTGACGTGGAATGATCGCTTAGAGTAGGTGTTGAACCTGAGGCAGACTGGAGTCTAGAGGTCCCCAGTGCCTATTGGCGAATTTAGCTTTCCATCGTGAAATTTCAATGACAGAAAAAAAAAATCACAGCACGAAGAAGGAATTGTGTGACATAACGAAAGTTGGTACGCGTGTTTCTCCATCTCGAAGATGATAGTTATTCAAATTTCACTCCCGTCACATAAGAGTGGCGCCAGTAGCGCCTCTACGAGGATACAAATCAAATTTGTGTTAAATACACGCTGTAACGGTTGTGAGCATTAGTTACCATTGAGATTGGGAGTGGAGAGTTGATGTTAATCAAGAATGCCTTTAAGGCGACAAAGACGCCTTTATCAACACCTCACTGGGAGGTTTTTCACAAACGTTTTGGGCAGTGTCTCTAGTGTGCCTGTCGATCACATCAAGGCGCTCTTTTCACTTGTGAGTGCACTGTGAGCGAGTAAAGTTGCCTAGAATAACAATGCCTCCTGCCAAGTACGAGGACCCACTGAGAGGCTTCGCCTTAATGAATGCAGCCCACCTAACACAACTGCCACGCACTTCCTTCTTCATGGCAATTCTCAGCCGCAATCTTCAGGAGCAGTGAAGATGCTCCTGCAGCTTTTTCGATGGGAAGTATTCAATCACCCACAACACAGCCCTAATTGTCTCGTCCTGAGTATCATCCCTGTTCAGATGAATCGCTGGATACGAAGACAACGCTTGGGCGCAGGCTACGCGCTATAGACCAGCGTAGAGAATTATCGGAAAGCACAGGCGGCCGCATTCTATAACGATGGTGTTGGAAATTTGGTATAACGCTCCGACAAATGTCAAAGTTGGAGCAGCGACTATGTAGAGAAGTACCTGGAAGGTGTAGCTAAATGCCCAAAGAAAACAGTTTTGATTTTCACAGTGGTTTCCATTTCGCGACCGATCGTTCCTTACTTACCGAACAACCCTCGTATTAATAATATGCATAAAATTAAATTCGAGATCCAGGTAAAAAGACGCGATCAAAACTTTCAAACTCTACCGGTAAATGGAAGTAGCCCTTCAAAATGCAGTTTATAGATGGGGTTGTTGAAGGATATAAGGTCGGCGAGTGAAATACGATGTGTAATAATGTTTTGCGTTTGTATTTCTGTTCATCAGCAGGTATTGGAAGTTTACGGAGCGTGTGTAATAACAAAAACAGATGTCGCTTTCGTATTAGGAACAAGTGTGCGACTTGAGCAAAGACCAGGGCGGAAAAGAAAGGTTACTTCAAATGGCAACATGTGCCGTGTCGAAGGGTTAATTCAAGCCGATAGTCGCGTCCTTGGGAGGCAGATTACACACGACCTCATCATCTCCTTTGGTAGTAAGTGGATACCACGCCCTACAAAAAGAGATGATCTCATTGGATATCGTCCCAACACTCAGGCGAGAATAAAGCTGTATGAATGGGGTTGCTTTTCAAGCAAGGGAGAGTGTTTCCAGTTGGGAAACTTTTCAGACTTTCACCTCTGTTCAGCTCTGTAATGTACGTTTATATATTTTCTTATTCCGTTTTGCAATTATAGAATTCGCTTTCTATCTGCTGCAGCGTTTATATGAAATTACGTAAGTCAATCTAGAAATTTTTTTCCAAATTCAAAACATATTCCTTTGTACAGCATGTTTAGGTACCTAGGAAGCCAATTTCTGTTAAGATTTAAGGTGTTTCAATTGAGAAAATCTTGTCAGTGCAGTGTTTAATTGTCTATCTGTTACATTGTTATTATGCTACACACTACTAATCAGTAAGTGAAACCAAATTACGCAGATATATTATCAGAAACCCATTCCCAGTTTTAAAAAAAAATTTGAAACTGAAGCTATAGCAAATTAAAAATGGAACTGTCCAACCTCACATATTTTAACCTGCCGCGAATTTTTTTTTTTTTTATACAGGAACAATAGACCGAATGAGACAGAATGTCAAAATTTTAGCTGTTAAGACACACTGCCAGTATTTTTAAATAAATATTGGGATTTGTCAATTTCGTACCTCGTTAGGCGGCTGGAGAAACGTATATCCCTGTGGTAGCTGTAGTAGACAACGTTAGTGCAACATGGCAGGCACTTCTTTAGCTGAAGGCACTTCAGTAAAAAGATAACATCACAAAGCGATCGTATTCTGGAAATCGAATTTCAGATTCGTTGATACTTTCTCTGCCACATCTGTTCATAGTAGTTATTCACTCGAATTCGCTAATCATTTAATACCCGTAGCAACTAGCAGTTGTCTTTGCGGTATCGCTAAATGTTAACAATGTAGATACAATGGAAATCATTTTCTCTTAGATTTCTTCGTACATGCTTGCTACTAGCATCTGTCTTCCTGCAGGCTACAGAGTTTCACACTAATGTAGAATCCAGCTAATATCCTAAACCTAGAAAGATGAAATATGAAGAATGTGGCATACAGTCGAAATCACCTACTTCCCCTGACGACCTACGTATGCGACATTTATTAGTTAATTTCTTGGAGATTCGTTCAAATGATGTCGACATTTTGTTAGCAATTGTGGAAACATCAGAGGAAACAGGAAATAATTGAGACAATTCTGTGAACTGTGGTTCGAATTATAATTGTTATGTTAGTAAAAGTCCAGAACAAAAACAAAGTACCTTCTAAACCCAAAGAAAACATGTACAGCGTTAGCTTTCGGTGAGAAAGAAAAGGCTATAAATTATTTTGTTAAACGAAGGAAGGAGAAAACGCTTATACATAAGCAGTGTGCAAAACCGGTTTCGTTTAGTGAAGTCTGAACATGAGTTGTATAAGTGAAAGAAAGATTTACACGAAGTAGGAAATATGTGCCAAAACGAAACTCTGAAATGTGTGAAAAAGAAACTATTTGAAAGATTTAGAACAGCTCGTGAGAGTCAGTGCACCATTACCGAGAGAGATCTAAAAGCCTGGGGGCCCTGAATTGCAAATGAGATGAACAGTAATTATTCAACTCAGTTAAATAGATTTAGGAAATAATACAGAAAAGAAATTTGCAAAACTACGAAGGTAACCTCAAGTAAACGTATGGAGGAGAGATAATTAATAGGTAAACAGATATGTTCGTAGCTGACGTGAATTCGAAGCTTCTTGTTATCCCCTAAAATGTATGCGTATAAAACCTATCAGTCAGATTTCGTGCAAACCACACTACTGCTCGTTATCATTTCGATTTAAAAAAGATAGTCGATTGTGCAGTCGATGAATGCTATGACGCACTCGTATACGGTAATTCCATGTTCCATGGTAAAAGATCTTATTTTGTTCCAGGGCACAAGATGTTGCAAGATTGACGAAGTCTAGATTTACAGTCCACATGGTGTACTAACTAGTATCACAAAGATATAGAATTTTCCTTGCCATAAATTTCTGTAACGGAGGAATTAGCAATATACACTATAAAGTTTCAACATACTATAAAAAAATAGATGTGTAGAACTCCAAATATTTACAAAACCTTCATAAATAAAGACCTGATATCTATCAATAACAAGATCTGTATAAAACGACGTGGACTGCATATGGTTGTCTCTAGTGCGTTCTCCTTCATATGATTCTAAAATCTGTCGCTAGAATGAAGTAGCGACCAAAAAACATGATGTGTTTTTAGGTACACAATTCTCTAGGTACAACCATCACCCCTACTTAATGCGCTGTCAAGCGGAGGGTGTTACATTCCTGCATCGTATCGTTACAGAGGATAAAACGTGGGTACATCATGTGACACATGAAGGCAAAGAAAGCATCAATGTCATGCAAGCAGCCGCTGTCTCATCCCCAAAAGAAGTTCAAAACGACGGTATCCGACAAAGAAGTTATGGCCACAACTTTTTGGGACACTAGGGCCTGCTGTTGGTTGATTTCGTCGCACACTGCGATATCATGAATGCCGACAGTTATTTTTCGACGACGCAACGATTCCAGAAGGCGTTTCGAACGAAATGATCGGAACAGTTTTCAAAACGTGTCTCATTGTTGCAATTCAACATACAAGCGGATACGGTCTCGATTATGGGAGATTTTTCCAGTGTCTCCGATAGACTGTATTCGACCAGTCTCCAAACAGTCCGGATCACGAAATCATGTGAGTTTTGTCTCTTCGGAGCGATGAAAGAAGTACCTGAACTGACTCCTCTTCATAGCCAATGCCGACGTTCATGAGGCTATTGTTAAGCTGGTCCTACACCTGTAGCCTGGTTTCTTATATGCTGGGTCCGACAGAGGGGATTCATAATGGAACAATTGCTTAGGGAAACATTGTGACTATGTGAACAGAGATGTAGACCAGTAACAGGTGACTTCCTTTATTTATTTGATTTCCTAAATACAAATTTCCTCGCAAATGACTTGTTACCTTATATCATGCGTCACAGTCGTATATTCATTACCATACCTATTATTAGTCTATAATTATTATTTTCATTATTTTAGATGGAGGATATGACATTATATGCCTTGGCCGCTGTGGCCGAGCGGTTCTTCAGTTCGGAACCGCGCGACTGCTACGGTCGCAGGTTCGCATCCTGCCTCGGGCGTGGACGTGTGTGATGTCCTTAGGTTAGTTAGGTTTATGTTGTTCCAAGTTCTAGGGGACTGATGACCTTAGATGTTGAGTCCCATAGTGCTCACAGCCATTTGAACCATGATAGCCCTTACCTTGAGAGATGAAATAAACACATGGATAAAATTATACATAAATAAATATTGTGTTAAAACTTTGAAGGTAGAGATATACATTTGAGGAAAATAATAGAACCACATAATCTCTTCCATGAATACAAACAATTCACAGGGCATGTGGTTACCACTTGTTACCACACATATTTGGCAGTGAGGTGGCATTTTCTCTGCGAGGTAATTCAAGAGCTCTGTTGGCTGCTGATCCTATTCCTGAGAATGAGCTCTGCATAGACCTGATGACACGTGATTTGCCGTAATATGTTTCCCATTACACCCAGTCATGACGTACAATCCCGGTTACAAACCTTTCTCAGACCACCATACCTGAATGAATCAGATATTCGACAATACCGCAACAAGTTGAGCACTTAACAAGCTTAATAATGATCAAATTAAAATCCTATTTTAAAGTAAGAAGAGAGGATAGGCATTTTTACAAATTAAACATACGTTTTTGACACTCTTTATTAAGCCAAGAAATGATGAGTCAATAAGACGATTCTTACTTCCTGTCTTTGCCTATCTTGTGTTAATTTTTATATTGACAACGCACTCGTAAGTGATGCTCCAAGTTTATTCGTTCTCCGCTTTTGTTTATGATGATATTTTTATCGTACTATGAAGGCTTTGACGACCAGTTGCCTTAGCTGTTTTTGAATCTTCCGAGTTCAATGTTTGTGGACCATTTTACGACCAGTTGCCTTAGCTGTTTGTGAATCTTACGAGTTCAATGTTCGTGGACCATGAAACATTGCCGTTCGTACCGTTCGTCCAGAACTGCACTGGTCATCTTCAGAGGTGCTCCTGTCTCCGCTGAGTCTTACCGACTGACGGGTCGGACGTCGCAGAGCGACATAAGTACTGTGCAAGGGCGAGTGACAGAGGTTACACATGATCGGCAGAAATAATACTTGTTATTGTTGTTGTTGTGGTCTTCAGTCCTGAGACTGGTTTGATGCAGCTCTCCGTGCTACTCTATCCTGTGCAAGCTTCTTCATCTCCCAGTACTTACTGCAAGCTACATCCTTCTGAATCTGCTTAGTGTATTCATCTCTTGGTCTCCCTCTACGATTTTTACCCTCCACGCTGCCCTCCAGTACTAAATTAGTGATCCCTTGATGCCTCAGAACATGTCCTACCAACCGATCCCTTCTTCTGGTCAAGTTGTGCCGCAAACTTCTCTTCTCCCCAATCCTATTCAATACTTCCTCATTAGTTATGTGATCTATCCATCTAATCTTCAGCATTCTTCTGTAGCACCACATTTCGAAAGCTTCTATTCTCTTCTTGCCCAACCTATTTATCGTCCATGTTTCACTTCCATACATGGCTACACTCCATACAAATACTTTCAGAAATGACTTCCTGACACTTAAATCTACGCTCGATGTTAACAAATTTCTCTTCTTCAGAAACGCTTTCCCTGCCATCGCCAGTCTACATTTTATATCATCTCTACTTCGACCATCGTAAGTTATTTTGCTCCCCAAATAGCAAAACTCATTTACTACTTTAAGTGTCTCATTACCTAATCTAATTCCCTCAGCATCCCCCGATTTAATTCGACTACATTCCATTATCCTAGTTTTGCTTTTGTTGATGTTCATCTTATATCCTCCTTTCAAGACACTGTCCATTCCGTTCAACTGTTCTTCCAAGTCCTTTGCTGTCTCTGACAGAATTACAATGTCATCGGCGAACCTCAAAGTTTTTATTTCTTCTCCATGGATTTTAACACCTACGCCGAATTTTTCTTTTGTTTCCTTTCCTGCTTGGTCAATACACAGATTGAACAACATCGGGGAGAGGCTACAACCCTGTCTTACTCCCTTCCCAACTACTGCTTCCCTTTCATGTCCCTCGACTCTTACAACTGCAATCTGGTTTCTGTACAAATTGTAAATAGCTTTTCGCTCCCTGTATTTTACCCCTGCCACCTTTATAATTTGAAAGAGAGTATTCCAGTCAACATTGTCAAAAGCTTTCTCTAAGTCTACAAATCCTAGAAACGTAGGTTTGCCTTTCCTTAATCTTTCTTCTAAAATAAGTCGTAAGTTTTTCCATTCGTCTGTAAAAAATTCGTGTTAGTATTTTGCAGCTGTGGCTTATTAAACTGATTGTTCGGTAATTTTCACATCTGTCAACACCTGCTTTCTTTGGGATTGGAATTATTATACTCTTCTTGAAGTCTGATGGTATTTCGCCTGTTTCATACATCTTGCTCACCAGATGGTAGAGTTTTGACAGGACTGGCTCTCCCAAGGCCATCAGTAGTTCCAATGGAATGTTGTCTACTCCGGGGGCCTTGTTCCCACTCAGGTCTTTCAGTGCTCTGTCAAACTCTTCACGTAGTATCATATCTCCCATTTCATCTTCATCTACATCCTCTCCCATTTCCATACTATTGTCCTCAAGTACATCGCCCTTGTACAGACCCTCTATATACTCCTTCCACCTTTCTGCTTTCCCTTCTTTGCTTAGAACTGGGTTTCCATCTGAGCTCTTGATGTTCATACAAGTGGTTCTCTTGTCTCCAAAGGTCTCTTTAATTTTCCTGTTGGCAGTATCTATCTTACCCCTAGTGAGATAAGCCTCTACATCCTTACATTTGTCCTCTAGCCATCACTGCTTAGCCATTTTGCACTTCCTGTCGATCTCATTTTTGAGACGTTTGTATTCCTTTTTGCCTGCTGCATTTACTGCATTTTTATATTTTCTCCTTTCATCAATTAAATTCAATATTTCTTCTGTTACCCAAGGATTTCTACTAGCCCTCGCCTTTTTACCTACTTGATCCTCTGCTGCCTTCACTACTTTATCCCCCAAAGCTATCCATTCTTCTTCTACTGTATTTCTTTCCCCCATTCCTGTCAATTATTCCCTTATGCTCTCCCTGAAACTCTGTACAACTTCTGGTTCTTTCAGTTTATCCAGGTCCCATCTCCTTAAATTCCCACCTTTTTGCAGTTTCTTCAGTTTTAATCTACATGTCATAACCAATAGATTGTGGTCAGAGTCCACATCTACCCCTGGAAATGTCTTACAATTTAAAACCTGGTTCCTAAATCTCTGTCTTACCATTATATAATCTATCTGTTACCTTTAAGTATCTCCAGGGTTCTTCCATGTATACAACTTTCTTTCATGATTCTTAAACCAAGTGTTAGCTATGATGTAGGTGTGGGCTTCGTATCTATCTTGGCCACAACAATGCGTTCGCTGTGCTGTTTGTAGTAGTTTACCCGCTTTCCTATTTTCCTATTCATTATTAAACCTACTCCTGCATTACCCCTATTTGATTTTGTGTTTATAACCCTGTAGTCACCTGACCAGAAGTCTTGTTCCTCCTGCCACCGAACTTCACTAATTCCCACTATATCTAACTTTAACCTATCCATTTCCCTTTTTAAATTTTCTAACCTACCTGCCCGATTAACGGATCTGACATTCCACGCTCCGATCCGTAGAACGCCAGTTTTCTTTCTCCTGATAACGACGTCCTCTTGAGTAGTCCCCGCCCGGAGATCCGAACGGGGGACTATTTTACCTCCGGAATATTTTACCCAAGAGGACGCCATCATCATTTAATCATACAGTAAAGCTGCATGCCCTCGGGAAAAATTACGGCTGTAGTTTCCCCTTGCTTTCAGCCGTTCGCAGTACCAGCACAGCAAGGCCGTTTTGGTTATTGTTACAAGGCCAGATCAGTCAATCATCCAGACTGTTGCCCCTGCAACTACTGAAAAGGCTGCTGCACCTCTTCAGGAACCACACGTTTCTCTGGCCTCTCAACAGATACTTGTCAGAGGTAAACCCTAACGATCGATTTTAGTCTTTCAAAGATAAAACATATCTACCGATTTTGTAGCTCTAGTTTTCGGACAGTAACTCTAAAAAAGCGATAGATAATTTTTATCATTGACAGAAAGAAATCGATAGTTAAGTAGTAGCTCAGACATGGATTATCCCTGACGACCAAGTGCAACCCTTTATTACGCCCCTTTTTCTCAGTATTTACGTTGTTTTCCGACGTCCGACCTGTCAGTCGGAAAGACTCAGCAAAACAAGGAGCACCTATGAAGACGTCCAGCGTAGCTCTGGTTGAAACATTTAGAATGAAAGTTTCAAGGAACACGAACATACAACTCAGCACACTAACCAGGTATCTTTATAGCGTTTTATGATAATAATGGATACTCGACCTGTCGGCTGGCGTGGCCGTGCGGTTCTAGGCGCTTCAGTCCGGAACCGTGTGACCGCTACGGTCACAGGTTCGAACCCTGCCTCGGGCATGGATGTATGTGATGTCCTTAGGTTAGTTAGGTTTAAGTGGTTCTAAGTTCTAAGGGACTGATGACCACAGATGTTAAGTCCCATAGTGCTCAGAGCCATTTGAACCATTTGTTTGATACTCGACCTTTCGACAAAATGTGTCCAGTTCTTTTTTATAAGAAATATATTTTCAGGGTAATTTCTTCGAGGAGACCAAGAAAGTGGTCTTGTAACCAATATTTTTGATTGTCCACTTTCCACATCTGGAAAGCAGTAGCCTATAAGATTTATTGGTGATGGCTTGTGTTGACTGTTATGACTAAAAGAGCTAAACAGCAGAGTAAATTTTTTATGGAGTGGTTGTGGTAAGCTGCATAATTTTCAAAAATAACACCGTAATGTGTCTGATACTTAAATATAATAATCATTTTTGTATTGTCAGATGCGAGTTACGTAGACTTTAAAAGCGGAAAACATTCAATGTTGTTCGGGTACATCGGAGAGCCATGTATTGGGAATTAGAAGGAGAGGCAGAAAAAACAAAATTATCAGAAACTGTCCTCTGCGAAACATAAAGCACGTCGCGTAACATGTACTCGATAATAAGCTGTTTGACACGTAAGGTTTATTTTTAGCGGATTTGTGTCAGCTTGCTCGAGTTGTTTGTTTTACGTCCGTCGTCTGCGAGTCGTCTTAATCTGTTGCTTGTAGAAAATAAACCGTAAAATACAGAGTGCTTAACAGCGAAACATTTTAATGGACTAATACTGCAGTGCTTTGTTCCGGCAACTTTCATTAACGCGGTGCGCGGTGGAGTCGTTTAGAGGTCTGAAGTTCATGCGCTGCGCCGGCCGAATTCGAAACATCTACTTTAATAACCGAAATTTGCCACGCCGTCCAGCGCTCTCGGAAGCCACTTTAGGTCGCGCAGGGCGCCACGAAAAATACGGCCCGCCACCCAGTGGGAACCGGCACGCATTCTTGCTAACAGGTCGAGCTATTGTGTAAGCTGCCTCAGCCTATTAAAACAAGACAGCTTTTTAGATATGCGAGGTGGGCGGCGCGCCTCTCGACGCGAATTAAGCGCGAAGAGCAGCACTGCCGCCGCCAGCAAAAACGCTACAAGCATTTTAATCGATTCCGTGGTCATTCCTTCGGCCGCCTCGACAAGCACAGTCACGCGTCTCGATAGACATTGCGCCGCCGATGGCGACGCACCTATTCATCTGAAAGCGTTCGCTCACACACGGCTATTCGCAGCGGCGTTCATAAACACAGTTTTTATCTAATTATTTTCCTATGTCCGTGGATTTCAGATGCAATACATAAATCAATAGCCCACCTTTTATTGCTGCAACAAAACCTGGAGGGTACTGCTTAACACGAACTTTTGCGATCTTGTCGAGTTTTTCACGAATATATGTTCACGAAGCCACATGTTTGTACCCATAAACTAATTCTTCAGGTGGATCGTGGATCTGGTCACTTCGTAATTCACTGTAAGTTAATAGTAAAATTGAAAGTAAAGGAAAGCTAGAGTTATCATGAAGCTGGAAGTTGGTATTATCACAACAGTGCCATGATATATACGAAATAGTAGTGCCTGTGTTATTAAGAACTACGGGGTAATATTCCTTCGGACATGTTTGCATGCCCTAAGGAACAGGCACTACAGCCACTACAACGGTCAACAAACGCAGGAAATATATTCGCAACTGCGAATATGAACCAACCAACATCAGCTGTATATTGGACTGACGACAGTGAAAATTTGTGGCGCACTAGGTCTCAATCCCTGATTTCCCGCTTTACGTGAGTGGTCGCCTTAAGCACTTCGGCCATCTTAGCACGAATCGCGGCCAGACCCAAACTTCCGTATGTCGTCGTCCATGTGTCACAACCTGTACCCGTACGTTACATATTTTCCCGTCCAGGACATATTTATTGAGAGTCGAGGGCATGGTATTGCTGAATAAATGCTAAATAGCAGTGCTTGTGTTATTAAGAAATACAATGCAATGTTCCTTCGGACATGCATGCATGCAGGTCCTCGACTCTAAATAAATTTCACCTTCCTCAAAGGAAAATACGTAACGTACGAGTGCAGATTGTGACACATGGACGGCGACATATGGAATTTTGGGTCTGGCCGCGATTCGTTCACGGACAAGCGAGGTCGTTCACGCTACGGGAAAATCCGGGTACGAGTCCTGGTCCGAAATCAAATTTCCACTGTCGTCGTTCTAATATACTGCCGATGGTGGTTCATACTCTGAATTGTGACTGCATTTACTATAGCTGTGGTATATGGTACGCCCCTTCCTCCTCCCGTTGAACTGATTTACACTGCCAGTCATTGGGGGATCCATATTTTCACGTGGGCACAGAAGCACGGTGGAACTCGAAATTTTTCACATTAGTAATTAAAAAATCACAAGTGAAGTGAATTAAATGCACTCAGATGAAATGAATGGAGCTATAGGGATGAAATAAATGCAGCTACAATGACACGAAATGATATCACTATTCAGATCTGCAGAACCTACAGCGTAATGAATAAGCTCACCAGCCATAGTCACCAACTGTGAAAAACAACACTCGTGACCTTAGAGCGCTTTAGATTACATAGAAGTGGTACCAGACGATCATGTGGCACTGTGCCGTCATGGCCGTCATGGCAGTGCAGTGGCGTGAATGTCACATCTGGATGTGCGGATTAAGTGCAATACGATGGCCGCGCGGAACGGCCGCGCGGTTTGAGGCGCTATGTCACGAATTGCGCGGCTCCCTCCCGCAGGTGGGTCGAGTCCTCCCTCGGGCGTGGTGTGTGTGTTGTTCTTAGCATAAGATGGTTTAAATAGTGTGAAAGCTAGGGACCGATGACCTCACCAGTTTGGTCCCTCAGGAACTCACACACACTTGAACATTTTGCAATACGATGGTCATAATGTTTCAATTATGATCTTGAAAAAATTAATTTATGCATTTATTTCTTTTATTTGTTTGGAGATATTGTCATGGTCAGATGTATTCCAACGATCTGAACTGCAATCCGCCTGAATTAACTACAGTAAAAATAACGTCACTGACTTGCAAGTCCTGAAAACTCTTTTCGAGAGAGTCGTATCCCTATACAAAATGGTTATATAAGAGACCACTAGGGCACACTGCTTTATATGGTAATGAATCCAGAAGTAAAGTAATACCACGATACTGAAAATATTGGGAAACAAATTATTAAAGATGAGTCAATTCTTAGCTGTTGTAAACTCAAATTTATTGCAAAAAGTGACTTTTCAAAAATATTACCGTTCTCGTTACTATCTGAAACAACTAACACCCGTAACTCCACAACACAAATCATTCAGTAACCCTTTATCATAAATAAATTATTTTTTAAATAACAGCCTTTTCAAGAATGTGGTGATTCGAAGTGTTCTTGCTCTCTGAACGATTCTTCCAACCACCTATTTGTCGTCGTTGGTTTGTTAAGTGGTTTTGTACGAAATAGTTAATGATTTAACCAGTTACAAAGTCACGTATCGCCCCTGTTGTCTAGCACAAAGTGACGTTACATTCCAAAAGTATTCATTAGGAGCTAGTTGTGCACACGTTTGAACATTAAATGACGCGAAGAACTGTTTCATTCTGGATATGGAGTCCAACCGAACACAGAAAACTATTGCAAACCATTCGAGGATTTCGTGACTGGCAGAGTCTCGAACACAGCACTGATCGTCATTGGTGACCAGGCGTAAAGGTATGCAAAATTTCTCATTTTGGCGAGTATCAGTTTGCAGGTCTGAACTTGAAATTAAATGACGAATGTTTATGTACTGTACCTATGTTCTAACAACCACCGTCGCAGTTAACCAGCCATGAAAGATGTTAAATATGGTTTCATTCTCAGGTAACAAGGTTTACGAATGTTTAAAGCAGATGAACATGAAATGACGGGATAAAAATATTTTGCCTTATCGGGAAACTAATCCGGTACCTGTAGCCATTGTTTTCTAAAACGAATAGGTGTCAAATATCGGCTAATTTCAGCAGTAACGAAGTGCGCACATTTTTAAACTGAAAGTGATATGATGAAAATTTCTATGGCTGAATCAGAATAGAAGCCTGCATATTTAGTCGTAGTTTTCTGCAAACAAAGAGATGCTAACTATTGAATTCTTCTTCTTCAATAGATGGGAAAGACAAGTTTGAACCTGAAATGATATGACTGAGTGTACTGTGTCTGCTGGGCAGTGAAAACCCACACCTATCATTACTGGTTCAAATGGCTCTGAGTACTATGGGACTTAACATCTATGGTCATCAGTCCCCTAGAACTTAGAACTACTTAAACCTAACTAACCTAAGGACAGCACACAACACCCAGCCATCACGAGGCAGAGAAAATCCCTGACCCCGCCGGGAATCGAACCCGGGAACCCGGGCGTGGGAAGCGAGAACGCTACCGCACGACCACGAGATGCGGGCTATCATTACTGTTGCCAAGCACTAACAGACGTCACAAAACCAAAATAAGTTCGTCACTTGCAGATAGGAGTGTACATTTTTGTGCTGGACCAGGATTCGAATATAGAGAAGTTCGGAATCTTGGGGAACCCACAAAACGAGGGAGCTATATCGTTCCGAAGGTGCCAGATCCCACAAAATGGAGATCCAAGTTCGAATCTCAATCCAGCAACATTATTTGCAACATCTCAAGGTCATATAAAGTAAGAATTAATTGATGTATGACCTTACGCAAAGCTAGTTTTCGAAGTAAAATAAAATTTCTGACACAAAGCTGTATACTGATGACATGGTTTTTACTTATTGCGACTTCCCCATCTGCCATGGGCCAAACTAAACCCATTCTGCTCCAGCTGGAAGCGAAAAGAATCATGTTTAATGTGGTTCTTGAACTACAGTGGAACCCTAAGTTCTTCACTTGTCGTTGCCAGAGGTAAAAAAGGTCTGTTTGTGCCTATTAAAGGCGCTGCAGTCTGGAACCGCAAGACCGCTACGGTCGCAGGTTCGAATCCTGCCTCGGGCATGGATGTTCGTGATGTCCTTAGGTTAGTTAGGTTTAACTAGTTCTAAGTTCTAGGGGACTAATGACCTCAGCAGTTGAGTCCCATAGTGCTCAGAGCCATTTGAACCATTTTTTTTGTGCCTATTAAAAATGGTCGTCAGCGGGGGAAATCGATTCCGGACCTTGGGTCAGACCTAGCATCAATCCAACACACCACCGAACTCCACATCTCGCTAACTCACAGTTTTCTCGTAATGGAGGAACTGCCACACTGCTGTAGAATTTTGACTTCCTTACTCCCTGGAGATGGATTACAGATTGTTCAATACATCCATTTCCTTGTTTGATCGCATCGTCACTCACAGGCTGCCTCGGCCACCCAGTGCGCACAGTTTTTGGCATAAACCTAGCTGACGCCCAGAGGCTGTAGTGACTAAGCCGGAATCTATCATTTAAGGCGCCAATAAAAGTTCTTTCAATAAAAATGGTTGTCTCTCAGAATAATAAGTCCAGCCGTCTGCATGATCTGGCAACGCTGTAGGTAGTTGATGTTTCTACTGGATGTGCTGTCCTCTGGTCGAGATATGCTGGTGCTGTATGTGGTCGTGTTCTTGGGTAAAACATAGTGCAGTGTAAACACATGTCGAGAGTTTGAGCCCACTCCACTATCCCCTCTACTTATTAAACCGCATTTTGTCTGGCTGGTAAAACTATCAGTCTGATGGATACTAAAAGGCAATTTATTTCACTTTCTAACCCTCAAGTAACAACAAAACTTACAAAAACTTTTCAGCAAAAGGGCTCATAGCTGTCTTTCCAGAACAGAGCAATATCTACGAGGAAGAATCCCATGGATGCAGCAGACGCCGACCAGCGGTACATGCTGTCTGGTACCTGTCCACGTCCGCAGAGGTCGTCGTGACTCCTCGCAAATTAGCGCTTATGATCTGCAGCGCCAGTTTCTGCACTCCCATTCTAGTCTGATTTTCAGTGGGACATGTCCTCGGAAAATCACCTGAATACCTTGCAGTTACTACGACGTTGTCACAATAATTCATGCAGCATATAAGGAGAGAAATATTGATGCCTATGACAGCTGGCAAAATTTACCTGAAAAACTAGGTACGTATGTTCGTTAAGATTTTGTTTGGTTACTTTAAGTATATTTATCAGTCTTCATTTTAATCCGATTTTCTGTTGTTTTTCTTCTTTCAGCAAAGAACTGTATGTGGCATATTTAAAAGTTATGAGGAGTATTGCTTAAGTGCTAGAAATTAACGTCAGAAGTAAAAAGTCTAATATTCTAACATTTGATTCGCTTACGATTTGATAGTGGGAAGGTAGCTCGTTTGTGCCATGTATGGTATGAGTGGCATCAAAGAAATGATTTTGGAAAATGGTTTTCTCGTTTCGAGTGGGATCGTTCTGACGTGAATTATTCGACACATTCAGGTGGTCAGCGCGCTTAATTCATGTACGTCTTTACAGTTACTACTAAGGCTAGCGTCAGTGTACCCAATAACTGATAAATGAGACGACTGCAACGATTTAACCTTCGTGTGAAACTTGCTGCCAATGGGCGAGGTTCGGAGCTTTGTTGCAAGAGTACAACATGCTCTAATTCAAGCAATAAAAGTGAAAGGAGTAGTCAGACCCATACTTTAGCTTGAACATCACTAGTCGCTGACTGAGCATTCCATTCCAATAACGTTATTACTAACAAGATGTGATTTCCTTATGTCAATATAAAAAAAAACATAGAGTCCAAACATAAAGCACCTCCTCAAGCAATGGATAGTGTATGAACACAAGGGTTAGTATTTTGCATCTGGTGGCACAGAAGCGCAGTTGTGTGCTACGAACAGCTTCCCAGCGTGACCACGACAGCTGGTATTTATTGCCAGAGCTTCAGACGGCTTTCGGTAAGAGAGACGACCTAGAAAGTGTGGGGTGCTGCACTGTTGATGTGAAAAAAATTGCTGCTCGGTAGCTTGATTAGGAAATCGTCACTCACCACATATATATTTTCGTGATCTTGCGCTGCAAAAAATTTTATCTTTTCCATTCCTTCTCGTATGATCACCAAGGAAACTTCTTTCTGGCCGAAAATGTGTTTCAGCTTTTATTGCCAGCGTATTTACTCCCAACTAACAGATTTCTACAGGCGTGGAATCGAAAAATTACCCAAGCATTGTCCACGAGTTGTATAAAATATGTGGAACGATATTGTTGACAATATATTTATCTCTTACATTTTTCTCTTATATTCATTAAACCGACGATAGTCACTATAAAAATATGCACTGTTCTAATATAATTTTTTACAACATACAATGATAACCTTACAATGAAGGTCTACTTTATTTAAACAAAAAGTATCCGTAATACAAGCATGCCCAGTACATCATGCATTAGTAAGCTATTACGCACATTTTACCCCCGTGTCTACGTGAAGTGATGTGTCATACTCAAGAAGAATTTCAGGACTATCACAAAAACATGGAAATCTGGCGGTGAGATAACACCTAAATACGAACAGAACTAACAAATTATTCATTACCGCGCATAAATAATTGAAAATGTATATTAAAAAAACCTAGAAATTATGCCATTGTAAGCGGAAGGGTACAAGTTTCAGAAAATGTGCAGTTTTGCGGTTTTCTAAATCTTTCATCTTTAGACCCAAGGGGTGCTAAATTAAGGGTGTGAGAAGACTTAAGATAGAGAAGCCATGTAAGATTTGTGTACTGATTTTCGATGTGGAAGCTTTTAGCTCGGTACGAGAAGAGGAAAAGAGTTGACCAAGTGTCTAATTCTCCAATAAGATTCGAAGCAAAAATGAAGTTATGTTGTTCTCGATTAAGCAATGCCATTACCACATAGCTAGCAAGCCAACTCTGCCTGCAGTCCACTCTCATTGCCATAGTGATTTAGAAATTTGAATGTAAAATATGAGACTAGTTGTAGATTCTGTATGGAATAACGTCCCTAGCATTATGTTACAAATTTAATGACCCAGTGCCCATTTGATGTGGGAGTCATTCAGATAATCCAAGGAAACGACATAAAATATCAAGTGAATTCAGGAAGATAAGGAAGTAACTAAATGATAACATGGTTGTGAAACTTCTTTACCATGGTGCCAAGTGTACATTAGAACAGCGCAGGAAGAATGTATTTCCACAGCCCACGTGTTTCTCGGGTTGACTCCCAATTGCGAAGCTCGAATGTCAGAGATGTGGTGGAACTAGCTGCTACCGCTTTGAAGGGGACTGAAAAACCAGAGCTATAGGCCAGTGAGTCTTATTCTCATTTCTGTAACCATGATTTGGGTCTGAATAGTACTGCAGTTAGGAATAATATCCAGATGCAAGACCTGCAACTAGGACATCTTAAATGAGGAGCAAGGTGAATTATTTGAACAGACCTGGTCCTCAGTAGCTGTTGTGGCAATTTTAGTTTTTGTGCCAGAAGCTTACTACAAATTAAGAAGGTCATGCCCCAGAAATGATTCACATTTTTAGCATCACCGCATACATTATCAGTAAAAAAGTTGTTTTTAAAAGAATTTACCAAAAAGCAGTTTCCCTTAGGAATGGTTTCATTGCCACTGCCTTTGGATTGGATTGGATTGTTTGGCGGAAGAGACCAAACAGTGAGGTCATCGGTCTCATCGGATTAGGGAAGGACGGGGAAGGAAGTCGGCCGTGCCCTTTCAAAGGAACCATCCCGGCATTTGCCTGGAGCGATTTAGGGAAATCACGGAAAACCTAAATTAGGATGGCCGGACGCGGGATTGAGCCATCGTCCATCCGAATGAGAGTCCAGTGTGCCAACCACTGCGCCACCTCGCTCGGTGCCACTGCCTTTAACACATAAAAACACAAATGAAAAGACAACCTAGCGCTGATTACAAAATTTGAGCATCTGCAAAGAGGTTTCATAAGCTTCAAATAACAAAAAATTTTGAATCAAGAAAGGAACTGTGCAAGGAAATCGGACTCAAAACGTCATGAAGGAAATGAAACAGGTGAGTGAGGGAACCACAAGTTCGATTCTGGCTTCTGCCAGTATGAAAGTATAAGCAATTATGATCAGCGAGCGGAACAAGCAATAGAAATCGCTGACGTCTTCCTTAAGCGAAACTGCCATTAAGTCTATAAAAAATCCAAAGGAATAAAAAGCATCATCTGCTTGTAGTATTACTATGTAACTTCCAGTGATTCTTTGATAGTAAAAGCTAAAAATGCCTAATGAATGATCTTAAGATAAAAAACTTAGTAATAGGCAGAAGTTCACCCAGATGTGTTTGGAACGGAATTTCTATGCATATTTGACGCATTTTGATTGTTGTCTACTTTCTGATAGTTTCGCACTAACAACGCTTTTAGGCTATTATAACATTCATATGAGAATTATCGAGATGTAATTGTAGAACAGACTGCTGCATTAAACATTACGGTATTTGCGGCCCGACCTGAGTCAGTGGGCAACATTAATCAACTTCATTCCATCTTGGAGACAACTGAAATGATTCATAACGCTTACAAAATGGCCCCTGTACACATCAGCGTGTCTCTTGACACAATTGCCCTTCGGTTCCTGCTTAATGAAAAAGAACTTGTTTTTCATATAAATCGAAGAAAACCAGAACGCAAATAAACATTGAGACTAGACACCGGACTTTTGACATCCTCATGGAACACCTTAATAAGTCGGAAACTGGAAAGGTGACTGATTTTGCAAGACTCCAACCCCCTCACTTAGACTTTACACCTATCAGATATGACGGGTCTTATTACAGCAGCAGATAACTCCCAAGAAGCCAGTCCTGATTAATAAAGTTGCGCAACGGGATTTATTTAACATGAACTGGTGTAGGGGGCCCTAAGAACTGAATCCTGAGGGGATCTCTTTGAATTTTCAGTTACTTCCTACTGTGACATGGGATTTACTAATTATTAAAGTAAATTCATGGAATATAATAGATCCAGAATTTATTTCACAGACAATACTATTTAAACTATCAAAGATCGAACAGTCATTATTCACAGTCTCATGGTGGGTCATATTTAATTGACTCTAACTAGTAGTTAGCAAGGTTCGGAGGTGGGCTAGGATGTCAGTCTGGTAGTGATGATTCACTACCACGATTATAGAATCACGAAGTCGTATTGTAGGTATGCAGTGATGACAAGGCACGACACTGATAACGAATAAAGACAAATATCGTATTGGAGCAGACGGTCATTGAAGAGGTCACTGCTTCGATCTGAATCAACAAGTTATTGTTGCCATCGGTCACTGTCATGCTGGTGCTGCAATGCAATCTTACTACGAGCTTCGATGGTCGGCGTCGAACTGAAGTAACTTGTAGGGGCACTTCGTCAGTACTGGCGAGGCAAGCACACGTTCGAGACCGTCCAACTCTGAACCTTGAGGCCCGCAGTCTGCTTAGAACGCCGGAACGTGAATCTTAATCATCCTTACTCCACAGCTGGAGCCAAAATGTCCTCACTCAAAAGCCCGAGCGTGAATCTACCAAACTCCACTCCTCTGCACCTTGTGACAGTTTTGCATGTGCCTCAGATTTCCGAGCCAATCACCCATTTTGCCGCCAACGTCGACCAATGGAGAATTTTGTAGCCGGCCTCTGAGGTCGAGAGGTTCTAGGCACTTCAGTCAGGAACCGCGCTGATGCTACGGTCGCAGGTTCGAATCCTGCCTCGAGCATGGATGTGTGTGGTGTCCTTAGGTTAGTTATGTTTAAGTAGTTCTAAGTCTAGGGGACTGATGATCTCAGATGTTAAGTCCCATAGTGCTTAGAGCCATTTTTTTGTTGTTGAGAATTTTGTAATGTATTTCATACCCTCTTCAGAGGTACTGGAAAACTTATTCTCCCAATCAACTTCCTTATCGCCCATCTCTGCTAAGAAAGTGAAGTTCAGGACTCACGTCGTAGAGCGTCTAATAGTGGCAGTGTGTGTTTTTTCCACCGGTGCGATTTCTCCAAGATGTGAAAAGAAAAAGAAGTTCTACTCTCTTAGCGTCATCTTGGTGGCCGAGCAACCACACATTAAAGTCACAGTCGGTGGTGTTTTGCGGAACCGTTCCTAAAGATGTTATTTGCAGCCAGAGCCTATAGTTCTGCACGCCCATAAGAGTGTTTCTTTGAATTGCTTCACATCACCGATGAGTTTTCCTCATCTACCTGCAGTCGCATTATACTGTCCGCAGGCTGGACTTGGGGAAACAGAAGGGGGGCTGCATTTTTAGCACAGCAACTGCGTCCTGCCGTATTGTCATAGGCGCACTCTGAGGCCTGATGCCTGTCCGTTCTCTCGCACAAATCCCTTTTCACTGCCCAACTTATGACGCGACACCGCCGTCTGCGTCCCAAGGGAACGACCCCTGTAATATCTCTTGCTCCCTCAGGCTCACCTACGCCGGATGGCACAGCGTCTACCTCTATACCTCCAGATCTGAAAGCCCAATAGAAACGAAAAAACACAGAAAGTTAGTACTGCCTCTGCACTCACTACCATATCCGTTCTTACGACTTTAAGTGCAATTGTCACATTCTACATGTCATTATCATAGTACTCCATTTCATCTCTATTTTAGCCAGAAAGGGTAGCCATCTCTCAATTTAGATCATACGAGGCACATGAAATAAATATATCAGTACTAAACCATTTTCGTCTTGACATAGCCCCTAAATGGGGAAGAAATGCCAAATGTTTGTCATTGATAGTCTCTTCAAGTCGTTTTAGACACTTAGTTTGGTAACTCGAGGTTGAGGTCTGGAGCGTCCACCACCTGTTACTATCATCATCATAATCCTGATGCGATGAGATGTCCGATCTCACTGTGATGCAATTACGCCCTAATGCGAAAAATTTATAATCAGACCCGTAACACCCTTCACTTTGGTATTAACGAAGTAGCTTGGGTAAGCCGTCAGTTCTATTCGTGTATCCCAGCCATTTCTGCAGAATTTAGATTGCTTTCATACGCGAAGTCAGTTCCCACTACTGGACTGTAAACATGCACTGCTGCCAGGCTCCACATTATCCCCATCTGTCACCCTTTAATTTAATCTGAAATAAGACATAGTTCCAGGAAGACAGTCAAAGAGAGAAGAAAATAATCTACAAGTCGCATAGAATGATACACGTTAGTTCCCATGGAAACAATATGGCGGAATCTCACTTTAACAAGACTCGCCAAGTTCCTTTACATTACTAGTAGCTCCAAACGTCAGCTAATTTCGCGACGTGGTTGCCCTCGATAAATAATACCATCCTCTTATTTGACTCCTAGAAGTCTACCATTAAAGCAACAATTATCAGTCAGCTACGCTGAGGGTAGATGCCACTGTTAAGTCACGTGCGTCTACTTCAGATCACAACACTCGCTTTCAGAAATCGGAAACTGCTGATGAAACTCCACGCCCGCACATGGAACAGGGAGATCTTGCTGTATTTCCGCATTAAAATTATATCTTTTGAAAATCCCCATGAATCTCACATCTCTGTTTGAAGGGCCTAATATAAGACCGAAATTAATTGCCACGTCCTGCACCTCTGAACGCTAAGATCTCTGATTATAATAGGGTATTCTTCGTGGCAAACATCCAATGTTTCCATTATTTCCGCTCCACCATGTGCAACAGGGAAAATCATAGGAACGAATTAATAATACAAATATAGTACTTACCACTGTAATTTGTGACAGTCTAGCAGAGGGCTGGCAGTTACGAAACGTTGCGAGTTTAGTCTAAAACAGATTCAGCACTAACAGTTATTAAGATTTTGTAGCTGAATTCCGCTGCCGCCATTTCCGTTTGTATTAGGGAGCTGGAAGAAACGTCCCTAAAGAATACAAGTTCTTCAGCAAGACTCGAGCCTACAGTTGTTATCTTCGCGAAGCAAGCGCCATAGTACATTCGTAGTAAGATGGTACTGACGACAGGACCCTTATGGCTGTAGTAGTCGCTGTGTCAGAGAGATAGGCAAGTAATTCCTGTAGTAAGAGATAAGAGCAACTGTAATTTAAGCGTAAAATTACCTTCTTGCAGTCAAATTAAAATTTCTAACTCATTGTCGTATTTCGTGTAAAAATTCTTAAGAATATTTAATAGAAGTAACAAGAAAACACCAAGTGAATTCAGCAGATAATTCTGTGCCACTCCATGAAATAAGTCGAGAATCAGAGAGTTGCCAAACACGGTCTTCAATGTTGCCAGTTTCAGCTTCTGTAGCAAGAGGAAAAATTTATAAGATAACCTTTAAAAGTCTCAAAGTTGTGCAACTATCTGGTGACTGCACTAACCGGCTACCGGTTACAGACTTGAGCGGAAGTTTCAACGCACCTACATAATACAACATCTGTGGCTGTATCTGATAATATTTTTTAAACGTGTATAACACTGTACAAACAGTCTAACAGCGTATTAGCAAAATGCATCTCGTACATCCACATCATACTCCGCATGACACTTCGAATGTTTGGCAGAGGATACTTCTGCTACCACTAACTGACCCCCTTCCCTGTTCCGAAGTAACATTGCGTGAACTATACAGATACTGTTAAAACCAGACACTGCCCTAATGTATTTCATGCCAGTGCAAGGCAGTCTAACGAGAAAAACAATGTCTCTCCCATTACCGGAATCATACGATTTGTATATGAGCACTATGGGTTGTAGGCACTGCGACATTTGGAAGTTGTGGCGATTCTTGAGACGTGCTCGGATGGACGAGGCGGTTAAGAAGAGCGCTTGCGTAAAGCGGGTAATCTGGGTTCGCATGCCGGTCCAGCAGAAGTTTCCATACTTTACTAGTAAACAGTATAGCCGTCGTATAATCGGATTCGCAATTGCCCAGTGCATTTCATAATCATTTTCATTTTGTGTTTTCCTGCTTACAGAGTGTTCATGTTTCACTTCTGTACAACAGCACACTCCAAACAAACGTCTTTATGAGGTCTTTCTTGAGACGTTTGTCTATTCAGCTGTATGTGAAGATGTTTCTTCTCTTGCTAAAAGCACTTATTTCTTTTTTGATTCGGCTGATGATATCCTTCTTTGGACTTTAATCTGCTATAATTTTTCTCCCTAGGTAGCGAAGGACTCGATAGTCTTCAATCGCCACGTAATTAAGTGAGCAATGGGCAACGGTGTCTTGTCCACTCAATGCTAAGATTTTTGTTTTAGCTGCATTAATTTTCATGTTATATGAAGAGGTGAGAGTGTTTCCCACTTCGTCCAGCATCGCTGCCAATTGACCCGTATCGTAGTTACAGAAATGGGAATAAAAGTGCTTGATTTATACTTTAGGTCTGTCATCTCCTACCAATATGTCAGCAGCCAGCAGCACCGCATCCTTCAAACACGGGCTTCGCAAGTGCAAAATACCTCAAGAAACACATCGGCTTTGAAAATATATTTTTCCCACGCCGGTCTAATGTTGATCACGCAACAATGATGAATACGTTTGGATACTATGTACTCGTCAGCTTATTTTCTGAAATGGAACAGAATTATCCTGCTAAATTCACTTGATATTTTCTTGTCGTTTACATTGAATTTCCTGAATTATTCTCTCTTAACATGTAACTGCCGGCCCCGGTGGCCGTGTGGTTCTAGGCGCTTCAGTCCGGAACCGCGGGACTGCTACGGTTGCAGGTTCGAATCCTGCCTCGGGCATGGATGTGTGTGATGTCCTTAGGTTAGTTAGGTTTAAGTAGTTCTAAGTTCTAGGGGACTGATGACCTAAGATGTTAAGTCCCATAGTGCTCAGAGCCATTTGAACCATTTTGAACACGTAACTCTGGGTTATCAAATTTATAATGTGATTCCAGGAAATTCGTTTCATGCAGAATCTGCTACTAATCTCATGATTTACGTCACGAGTTTTTGTTTTGTAAGTCACTAAAGCAGTGCAGTGGACTGCAAGCAGCACTTGCCGCTAGCTTCTTAGCTCATTCTTCCAGTCTCACTGGATATCTCGACATTAGGTCAGGTTGACTGTCATACGCATGTGTCATTCCCGTAAAAGAGTGTGTATAAGTATGATTTGCAGCTATGCATTACTAGATGACGAATTCTGATGGCCGAGGTATGCACAAATAGGAGTGGCACGTGATTTTTTGACGAGACAAGGACGATGTATCCACATCTGTTATAGATGTCCTTCAAAAATGGGACATGTACCAAACTAGTAGTGCGAAGTGAAGTATTTTAAAATACAGCGCGGAGGAATAACGACTTTCTTCATCTCGGTAGTGGAGAATAAATTCGATGTCTCTCAAGTCATGTTGCTTAGTTACAGTCCGACTGGATACTGCGTTCTAGTCCCCCTCAAACGCCCCATTTTATGCCTTTTTTCACGTCATTTCACGTATGAACATGCGCACACTTTGTTATTCGCGGCCGGCCGGTGTGGCCGAGCAGTTCTAGGCGCTTCAGTCTAGAACCGCGCGACCGCTACGGTCGCAGGTTCGAATCCTGCCTCAGGCATGGATGTGTGTGATGTCCTTAGGTTTAAGTAGTTCTAAGTTCTAGGGGACTGATGACCTCCGATGTTAAGTCCCATAGTGCTCAGAGCCATTTGAACCATTTGTTATTCGCGCTGAAAGTACCTTCTCGTGGTAAGTTAAGAGGTACAGTTGATTTAAGAGCCCTCTGCAGCTGAAAAATATTTGTCATCTAATTTATAGCTCAGACTTGTTAACAGATACTGACCTAAAAGGAGATACTTCACGCATGATCATGTCAACTCAACAATAACAATCGATGCTGCGTTCGAAAGACAGAAAGACCAAGTTGCAAGTGCAACGTCCTGTCGACAACAAGGTCTTTAGAGACGGAGCAGAAGTTTTGACAGCTGAAGTATGGGGAAGGTTTCAAGGGAACCATCCCAGCATTTGCCTTAAGTGATTTAGCGAAATCACGAAAACATAAATCTGAATGGCCGATCGTAATTCGTGCCATCATCCTCCTGAACAGGATTCCTCTGCGTTAATCACTGCGATATCCCGCACGGTGCTGTATTCGAGTCTCTTTCAGCAAAAAATATAGCTTAGAAATAATTGTACCTACTCTGTTTGACTCCCTACCCAGAACAAAACAGTGTCACATGTCATCTAATGTTGAACCGTGTGTCCAACGACCATTTCATAAATATCGTTGGTATTTAATGTCACTTCGTGCTAGGTAACAATGGACATAGGTGACTTTGTAACTGGATAATTCGTTAACCAGTTCATGCAAAACCACTCACCAAAAGAGCGATGAGCAGTAGCCGGCCGTAATACCTTTGGAGAACAAGAACACTTCGAATCATCATGAACTTTGGGATTCTCGTTGTTCTTAAAAAATGTATTGTTCACAAACAATAACAATGACTCAAGATTAGTGAATGAATTGTGTGATAGAGTTACGGGTAGCAACAGTATAGAATTGCGGGTCTGTCTTGATGCAAAACACATTTTTATTTATTTGTTTATTCCACAAATTAGTTTCAGTGACAAATATCGCCATCATCAGTGGGCTGTTTGATTCTAAAACATTCAGGAATAACATACTTATAAAAAATAGCCAAACATTATTACGTGCGCACTGTTTTCTTCGAAATATTGTTTTCTGGGAATAATTCCATAATTCGTCCAAGCAAACAGTTGTTTCTTGGACACAGTGTTATTGAGTGTTGCATTTAAGATTACAAGCTATGTCTTTTTAACTTTAAGACGTTGAAGTGAGACTATAATAGCGATTGGCGTTATTTTATTCACATTTTGCGGTTATGTTATTAGTGATGTTCATTTTATTTTGCACATGTGGAGATTTTTGTCTCAGAGTTGACCAATTGGTTTGGAGACAATATATACAGATAATAATATACAGTACTCATGCATGGATGTTGTTATTTAATCAGCTTCATCAAGGTAGAGTTTTGCACGTTACGTAAGGAAATTTATTTACTAAAAGATGCACCTATCGTGTTATTAGGGAATTTTTTTTTCAAAGAAACTGAAGACTGTTAATTTTTTGCGGGTGCGGTCTGACACTTCAGTTAACGGTTCCACCTCGTACTTAAGCGACGTATGTTTCAGAATAAGATCAGATTAGTTATGTAAGTAGATGGACAACGCCGATCCTATTCCAACATATACTACGTTAAGATTTCAATGTTCTCTATAGACAAAGGCTTCACAGCGATCCATTGCAATGATGTTGCTTCTATGCCATTACTGCGTAACGAGGTTTAATTTAACATGATAAATCCACAGTATTGTTTCCCACGACAAAGGTGTTGTGGTTAGATGTTACTTATATTTCAGGTTCTCATAATTAATAGCAGAATTTGTTCATACTTGTTACATTTGATAATGGCGACTGTGCTTCACCGAAACTAGTCATGTAAATTTACTGCGACTATGGCTTGACTACTATACTGAAGTCAAATAAATTTGAAAAAAACTTACATTTAGTCGCGCTCCTTAACATATTCATGTCCAATTACAATTTCACAGTACCTTATTTACTATACTTTGGTTTTGCTATTGTTGCCGCTCTTCCGGCATATTTTCTACATTCCTTACGCACCTTGGTCGTAATCCGAAATGTTACATCATCTTGCTGTGCGTGTGTGTCGCGAAAAATGTGTCGCACATTGCGAGAAAGTTATGAAAATTGTAGCGGGAGTTCTGACGATTTCTGTTCCTTACTTATGTCTGTGTGTGGTGGGGGAGTGGCTTTGTGTGTGTGTGTGTGTGTGTGTGTGTGTGTGTGTGTGTGTGTGTGCGTGTGTGTTTTCCTGTTCTGTGTTCTGCGTCATTTCTCTTACAGTGGCAAAAAGTGTGTTGTTACAAAGTGTTGTGGTTTCGTTTATTACGTTTTTCCATTCCGCTATAGCGTTTTTGTACGTAATAATTTTCTTCTATTGTTAGTTTTCGGTAGAAACAATTGCTGTATTTTAAGATATGTAGATCACTTTCCATATTAGTAGGTTTGAGGTTTTTGTTCATTTGGTGCTTTGTGAAAGCGGAATGTGTGCTGCCACTCTTTATAGCTCTTATGTGCTCTGTGTACCTTGTTTGGAAATTTCTGCTTGTTTGTCCTATGTATTGGGCCTGACAGAAGTTGCAGGTGAGTTTGTGTAACGGAAACAGATAGTAAACACTACCATACAATAATTAAATAGAACATAGAAAAAAAGCAAGGGATCCCAGCAACATTCAGAACAAGCAACATCACAAATACGGGTATTAGTTGTTTCAGATACTAATGGAAGAGGTAATATTTTTTAAATGCCACTTATGGTATTGGAACTGAGTTTAAAAACGTTAAAAATTGTCTCATCACTAATAGTTTTTTCCACAAATTTGCAGTATCGTGCGTTTACTTTACATCTATATTCGTCGTCACAGAGAGCAGTGGTCCTTCGGGGTCACTAGTGGTTACCATTGCAATATCCTGGTAATAATTTACATTGGGATTCATTGCTATGCAGAACAATGTTATCACCTGTGGCACATATTTTGTATATAGTAATACCGCGACTTACGTTACTCTGTTTTACGCAAATCCGGAGTTACGCGATTCGTCTGTTTGAGCGCCGCGCACCTCTATTCTCCTACTTCGTCCACACAGTGTTCGGCTTACAACAGGTTCGTACGAAATTATTGTACCCACGAAGTTAGTTTGAGTGATAGATTCTAACTATGTCATCCAAACGAAACAGAACTGATTCACCTGTAACAAACAAGATGAGAAAATCATTATCTTTGGAATGAAAACTTAATAAAACCAAAGACTTCGACGGAAAAATTACTTGATCTACCAACAGCCAGAACAATTATAAAAAATAAAGAAAAAATTCTCGCAGCTGTGAAAAATGTGCAGTCTTTGAATTCAAGTATCATTCATAGACGTCATGGTGCTTATGCTCAGATCGAAACATTGTTAAAATTATGGTGTAATAACCATGTCAGAGTGAAAAATTGTTCCATTGGCCAGAACACAGTGTGCTCTTAACCTAGGCTGATTTTTAGAGGCTGAATGAAGAATCTGGGGAGGCGACCAAAGATGAATTGTTTAAAGCTAATAACGGTTTGGTTATCCGATTCAAAAGTTGTAATTGGTATGGCGTCACAGGTAGCGGAGAGGCGGGAAGCGCTGATAATGAGCCCGCGTCGCTCACTCCAGAGCAAGTGAAGAAATGGTACAAGAAGGTGGCTATAGCAGTCAAACCATATTCAGCATAGTTGAAACTGGTGTATTATGAAATAAGAAACCTAGAAGAACTCTTACCACACGTAAAGGAAAAACCTACCCAGGTTTTAAAGTCGCCAAAGGTCGAGTGACAGCGATGGTTCGCGTGAATGCAGCTGGTGATTGTAAATTAAAACCGCTCTTAGTTTACCGCTAAGAAAATCTTACAGCTTTAAAAATATGTCTAGTGGGCTGCCCGTGATTTGGAGGGCGAATGCTAAATTTTGGGTGACACGTTCCTTTTTTGAGGACTGCTTTGATCATCAATTCATATCTGAAATCGAATGTTATTGCCAATTAAAACAAATCCGATTTGAAGTGATGCTGTTAATCGACAATCCACCAGATCATCCTCCTGTTTCTCTAATTAATGTCGACCAACCTCTGAAAGTCGTATTTTTGCTATCGAATACAAAGAGCCTTTGGACCATGGGATCAATAAAACATACAAAATTAACCACACGACACTATCGTTTGCGCATCTACATGAAGCTATGAGACAAGACAATTTGTTGTCTGTTCAAGAATTCTGGAATCAATTCAACGTTTTAGAAACTGTGAGAATTATTGTAAATCTTTGAATGGAATTTCACAGAAGACCTTGACGGCGCCTCGAAAAAGTCTGTCCATTTCTTACCACTAAAACCAGGGGAAATCAGCACTACATCCTTATCAAATTGATAATGTGATTTAATATTTGCTCGATCTTGCAAGAAAATTAAATTTAGAGGTGGATGGTGACGACGTTCGAGAACTGCTGGATTCATACAATCAGGAGCTGACAGCCGAAGAGCTCATAGAAATACATGAGCAAGAAAAAACGGTGAATAACCTGATTCTTTAGATCCATTTTGATCAGAAGATTAAATGACGGTTACAAAATTGACAGAAGGTTTCAGTTCAATTGAAAAAGAGTTAGAACTTTTAGCAAAAATAGACTCCAACGAAATGCGTCTTTCTGGTACAAAATGGGGAATAAAAATTTTATTAGAATGTCACGAGGAAACGATGCGCGAAAGGAAAAATAAGACTCTTCAGACGACATTTTCAGATTTTATGAAGCGTCACAATAACTTCGGTTCACATTGTTGCAATGCGTAAAACTATACTGCAATAAAATTTATTGTATTGTTAAATATTTTATTAACTATTTTTCTTCTAAACTACTCTGTTTTATTTAGACTCTGGTCCCAGATGAGCATAATTCGTATGTATTTATATGCAAAATTGGACCTCGACTTAGGCGAATCCGATTTACGTGGTTGTCGCTCTGCCACACCTATCGCATAAGTCTGGGGTACTACTCGAATCAAACAACTGTATCAAACAGAGATTATAGAACCTGCACAAAAATTATGTTATCTGGACCGCACGCAAATTAGACGGAACTGAATTCACGTCGTTCGGATACTTTTGAGCGTGGCAGTAAACATCTGCAGTTCTGGCGCACATACAAAATTCTTGCGCCACCCCTCAAGAGGAATAAGAACAACACACAAACGGGACGGTAGTTGAGTGGTATGTTGTAGTATGATTGGATTGGTTGCAATTGTGCCTGTTTTCAAATGATGCATGGCGTTGAATGGTTCGACGCCAGAATGAGGCGTTTAATCTTCTGTGTGTGGACAGTGTGTTTGCTAGGGATGTTTTCTGTACCATGACTTTGATCCACTCATTCAGTATACCGTGAACATGAACCAGGACAAAATGAGACTACATGGTTCCAAAGACCTTTTCAGGCCTCGAGCATCTATACTGTATGCATACAGACTGAAGCAACGAATGAAAATTTGTACCAGGGTGAAGATTCGAACCCGGTACTTCCGCCCATTAAGCAGATGCCCTAACCACTACGCCACCCTGGCACAGTGGCTTTGCACAACTACACTGACTATGTTAGCACGCCTACCTCCTCGTTCTAAATTCCCATTCACAACTCATACCTCTTGTATTCCCCTTAATTCGAACAGCATTGCAGAGGCTCTACAACTGTGCTGGTATAGTACCTCATCATCGAACGAAACAGGGGATCTTGCCTAAAACACAGGCACAGACGCTTTTAATCAAATGGAACTATATGGTGCCAGAGGCCTTTTCAGGTTTCGAACATCTGTGATGCATACATGCAGAATGAAGCAAACAATAAAACTTAGCACAGGGGCCGAGATTCGGGCCCAGGTCTCCCGCAAATCAGTTTTTATCGCGAGCGTGATCTTAGGAAAGTGTGGAAAACAACTGCGTTGGTCGCACAATCCGAGCAGCTGTTACGTCCCTCGAGCTGCAGTAACAGTTTCTGTACCAAGTGAAATCGTATCAAAGAGATACAGTATGTGTTCATCGGGTGTTTGCTGAGAGGCCACTGCTATCTGGAGTGGTAGTTCAATAATGGGGCATAGCTATGAGAGGTGGTCGACGTCCGTTAAGTCGGTAACTTGTCCAGCGAACGAGGGGGAAAGGGACTGAGCCGGCCGAAGTGGCCGTGCGGTTCAAGGCGCTGCAGTCTGGAACCGCAAGACCGCTACGGTCGCAGGTTCGAATCCTGCCTCGGGCATGGATGTTTGTGATGTCCTTAGGTTAGTTAGGTTTAACTACTTCTAAGTTCTAGGGGACTAATGACCTCAGCAGTTGAGTCCCATAGTGCTCAGAGCCATTTGAACCATTTAAAAGGGACTGAAGTTGAATGTGCTAGTATTTTCTTCATCCAGTTCTTCTTGTCAGTTATCAGTTTACATTAGTGCTTTCAGTTGCATAAATACTTATTTTTATAGAAAATAGTGTTGTTGTAAGTAGGCTGACGCCACGTAGTGCTCTGTTTGAAAATCGTTGACTGTACTGTGTACAGTCTGTGACTGGTTAGACTCATTGCTGGATTATTCGCTAGTGTAGTGCTGGGCAGTTGGCTGTGAACAGCGCGTAGCGTTGGGCATTTGGAGGTGAGCCGCCAGCAGTGGTGGACGTGGGAAGAGAGATGCCAGAGTTCTGAGATGTTAATATGAGTGGACGATCTGTGTCGTGCGTCCGTCAGAAAACGGAAATTTGCCAAAATAGATGTCAAGAATTTATGTATATATATTATGACTTTTGAACACTATGAAGGTAAATACATTGTTTGTCCTCTATCAAAATCTTTCATGTGCTGACTATATGCTTATCAGTAGTTAGTGCCTTCAGTAGTTAGACTCTTTTATTTAGCTGGCAATATTCGCGCTCGCTGTATTGCAGTAGCTCGAGTAAGGAAGATTTTTGTGAGGTAAGTGATTCATGAAGGGTATAGGTTATTGTTAGTCAGGACTATTCTTTTTTAGGGATAACTGAAAGTCAGATTGCGTAGCGCTAAAAATATTTTGTGTCAGTTTAGAAATGATCAGTGTAAGCAAAGAGAAAACTGTCTGAGTACGTTCAGTTTTGCTCGGCTGTTTCTGTATCAAATAACGTAGAGGTTTACCAGCACATTCGTTCTTTACTTTTAAAGGGGAAATTTCATTGTAACAGCAAAATCACTGTGTGTGATGAATCTCATCCTCTTTCTCATCCAACCATTTCTGCGTATATGACTGGGTGAAAAATTAGGAAGATCTAGTCGGCTATCACAGCAGTGAATTCCATGTAGTATATATTTTTTTAACTTCAGCTGCTACTTGATTAAATTGTGCTGTCCTGCGACACGAGGATCGACCATTCCTGTAGGATGAAATTACAGTTAAATCAGTACCATTAGCTGCTGACAGGCGTTGATATAGATCAACGGGGACACTTGAAAATGTGTGCCCGATCGGGGCTCGAACACGGGATCTCCTGCTTGTAGGGCAGACGCTCTATCCATATGAGCCACCGGGGACACAGATGATAGCTCGACTGCAGGAACTTATCGCCGGCACGCTCCCCGTGAGACCCACATTCTCAATTTATAGTCCAAACACTACATTCGTAGTGCCCCTCCGATTATACCCACTACTCGCGGCAGACACTACACCGAGTCCCGTAAGAGTTCAAGCAATTCGTGTGCATCCGCACTGAAGAAGGTCATCAGCCGGTTAGCCTTTAACGATATGAAGATGGCATCTGTTCTTTCGGACATGTCAGAAAGAACAGATGCCATCTTCATATTTCTGTACGGATACGCGCCGGGTACAACTGCACCATGGCGGAAGAAAGCATACCAGTAGTGTGCTGTTTTCTAACTACATCTTTGTACTCACGTTGCTGGGATGGTATTCGAACTGCGGCTTTTCACCAAGGCCACATTAAAACTAGTGGATTTTGTGTAGAATTGTTTTGTACAAAACTGTTGCAGCTCATTGACGTTGGTACATAAAAGATGATCACCCACAGATTCTTCACGACTCTGACCGTAGTGAAGGTCACGAGCCAATCAGTTTACCGTCAATTACGAATTGCAGCTCGAAACACATTCAGGTGGGAGGATAGGATTCCTACTGCACTAATAAACCACTATTATGGAGGGCGCGCGTGTAGTGACACCATAGCAGCAAAACAAGTTATATCTACAAAGAACTTGTTGTGAATGAGAATCAGTTTCAAAATATTACAGTCCTGCACATTTCCTTTTATACAACACTACTGGATGTAAATAAATCATCTTCATCGTTACGATGAAAACCAAATTGACAAGCACAGAAAACCGGATTTGGCTACACGAATTCCCATCTTCAGCTTTAGTTTGAAATTTAAACTATCGTGAATTAGTAAATTAATGATTTATAAGTATTATATTATTCAACACCATTTAGGTAGTTATGCAGTACAACTGTGTGGTAGAAATTTAGATCAACTATGCCGAGTGCAGCTTTAAGGGGCAGTTTAATGAAAACAAGACAGATGGGAAACAGTAAGTAAACTGGCGATTGTTTCAAAAGTAACTGACATAAATGTTAATACGTTTATTCTACTGTGAGACAAGACGATCAGCGACTTCATAGAAAGATGTTGTCGGTTGCCTGCGGAACCATGATTGAACCCAGGCGCGCATCTCTTCGTCCGAAGCAAATTTACGGCTAGGAATGTCTTTCTTCACGGCTCCGAAAACGTGGAAATCGCGTAGGGAGAGATCATGACTGTGTGGAGGACGCGTAACGGCTTTAGACGAAGAGGTGTAGGCCTGGGTACAATCATTGTTCCGTAGGCAACTGGAAACATATTTCCATGGAGACAATTGCCATCTTGTCCCACAGTGGGATAAATGTACAGTTATGGCGATTCCTTTTCAAATTTCTCACATTTTCCCCTTCAGTCTCGTTTTCATTTGAATACCCCTTAAATGTCTGAAAAACCGCGCTCTTTCCGATGATACACGTTGGATACATAAATTCCATCTACTTTTGGGTTTCCTGAGTATGAACGGACTATTTTCGTTATTTAAGTTGCTGTCCGCACTCCCAGCGGGTCCCATTACTTCAACTGTGCACGTTTTATGAAAAACTTTTCTTTTTTGCATCCAGTGGACGAGATTGCGATTTCACGTTTCCAATTAGATGCACCCATCTCCCCTACGTTGACGGCGTTTGTATTCAAATGATCAGCGCAACCCAATAAACCGCAAGACTCAGAGAACAGAAAAACTCATAAAAAACGTGCGCTACACAGGTAACCCAATTTCGTGCGTCTTAGGCTCCTTTCAGCGACGTCGATCAAGAGTGCGCTCCTTGGTGGTCAGCTGTGTGCTTTTTTGGGCGCGTATTAATTGCCATTCGCCGTGGGCCGGCCGGCAGGTGACGGCGCCCAGTCCCGCGCCCGCACAAAAACCAGTCGCTGCGAGCTGCGTGCTGCGTGCGCCAGCAACCGTCGCCATCCAGTCACCACCTACGCTACCGAGTGATCTTCTTCGTTCAACCTCTTCTGCTCGATTCAACTCCATGCTGACGGCATCGTATTTATTTGAACGTTGACTTTCCCAGCCTGAGAACATTCCAGAAAAATTGTATTAGGTGTATGATTAATGCATTACACAAACACAGCGTTTCGGCTACCGTTATTGGTTGGTTCAAATGGCTCTGAGCACTATGGGACTTGACATCTGAGGTCATCAGTCCCCTAGAACTTAGAACTATTTAAACCTCACTAACCTAAGGACGTCACACACATCCATGCCCGAGGAGGGATTCGAACCTGGGACCTTAGCGATCGCGTGGTTCCAGACTGAAGCGTCTAGAACCGCTCGGACACATCGGCCGGCTACTGTTATTGATTGAACCTCAGCCATTAAAAGTGGGGTTATAACTGTAGCTGAAACATATGCATATTTATTCACATTATAACGCAGCCACACATCAAAAGAATTATTAAAATATTCTCGACGTATTAACTCATTAAATTTGTTTGAAATAATTCTTTACAGCTTAAGTAGATAAACGATGTAAATAATTACAATCATCGTTAACTGAATCAGCCATTACACACAGACTGCTGAATAAAAGCCTCTTCCAGACATTTCTATATATTTCGGCTTTCAGCTATTAGCATACATGTTGCTTGTGCGTGTTATCTATCACCTACCAACCTGACATTACGCCAACGTCGCAGTCATTCCTTACTTTCTGCAACCGAGCAAAGAAATTCCTACGTCAGTCAGAACCATGGTTGATAGAAGTTCAGAATGGCCGTACTGTGGCTTCATTACAGTCACTAGAAAACAAGTTCGTAGATACTTGTTGCCACAGTTCTGATACCGTTGCCGCATAGGCACAGTTCACAGGAGGCTGAAGTCTCTTCACTCTCCGACGGTTGACTCGGGCCGTGGCATGGCGAGTAGGCAGCGCAGCGACGTTACACCGACAGGAACTTCCTGCAAGTGGAAAGGATCAGACCTCGAACAGAATTGCCCTCCTGGCCTCTGGCGACGCTATTTTAGGGCAGAGCAGCGGCGGTGCCTCCTCGAAACGACGGGAGACGCGGCTTCTACCTCGCATCTCATTGGGGCCTCGTGATACCGCTTAGCTGTGCAGTATCTCTGCGGTGGTCGACATTTCTTGCGCCGCTGTCGACACTCGACGACACCGCAGTTAGATTTCTTTCCAAGACACATTTTGCAGTCGAGTTTAAGGTTGGAAATGTAAAGAAATGCTCGCACATTTAACATTTCAGAACACGTGAGATTAATAGCCAACTTTATTTCAGTCTTCCAAGGGGTCAAGCAGCTTATGTCATTATTCTTCCTCCCATCAAATAATATTTTGGGATTAATGGTAAAATGTGATGATTTTCTTTTGTCCATTGTATTTTTATGATAATGTAACGGCACATAGTCCGTTGTATTGAATTTAATGTGAAATACAGTATCTTGTATACAGTTACTAAATATTACATACAACATGTAAGCATAATTTGGGTCTTCTACAAGCTTACTTTCGCACTCGCTGGTCTGTCTTCAAGATAACATTCTACTTGTTCCATAACTCCATGGGTGCTTACTGAGGAACTACGTTCTCGGAGGTACTACATTCATTTAACAGTATTTGAAGCCGTGAGGGAATATACTGTCTTAAGCAGAGATGAGAGTCTTATTAAATAAAGTTTTTAGCTACACTGATAATTTTATGATGCTATTAGACTTCGAGACACGAGTCAGCAAAGACGGAGACATCTTCATGGTTTCTGCTATCACACTAGATCAGAATTTTTCAAATTGTTAGTTGTTGTAGGATACAGTACGCTAAAACATTTGCGTAGCGCGAATTGTTTCTACAGAGTGTTCACACATTCCCATTACAAACCTCTAGGACTTGTTGCGGTTTGAATGCATAACATTTTGAATAGAAACCCACGTCCGGTAACGCAGCTCTCTGAGCTGGTTCGAGCCTCATTCACGAGTTTGTGAGCGATAGAGCAACATGGTTAAGTACACGTTTGCAGAATACACCGACACGATCTTGGCCGAAACTCATGGGAATGGAAGAACTGCTCGGTGCCTTTGTCAAGATCGTTCTCCACAACATCCGATTTCATCGCGTACCCGTACCCTTTTCGCCACAATTATGCAACGGTTTCGAGAAAGGGTAGCTTCACCGTCTGCAGGTTGTGACTGTGGTCCTCCAAGGAGACCCTGCACACCCGAATTGGAAGAGGCCGTACTGTGTCACGTTGAAGAGAAGCCGTCAACGAGTACAAGACAAGTTTCTTTGGATGTCAGTGAGCAGACCGCAAAACAAGTGATGTACTGAGTCACGCCTAATCAATTACTTGTGAAAGTGGTCGCGTTACCAACATGTTTTCAAATAGCTGTAGCACAGAAACGGTGCGTTTCCGAACATGGCTTCCCATTCAAAATATTTTCTACTCACTCCCCTCTACAAGTCCTAGAAGTTTGTAAAGAGAATTTAAGGACACTTGTATTTGATACAATACTTACACATGTTTAGTTGTGGTTGAGGTCTGATGTAAGGATTAGAATTTCGCTTTTGTCTTCGTTGTCTCTTTTTAAATCACCTTCAATCATTCCGTTGCACTTTGCGAAAGTTCTTGATATTGTGAAAGTTAAAGCCAAAGCAGTCAGATTAACATATCGGTCATATTTTGTATGGCGGGGTAAGATTTCAGGGCATAAACACCGAGTCATAGTCTCTTATGAACTTCCGCGCGGGGTAGCCACGCGGTCTAGGGCATCTTGTCCTCCCTCGGGCGTGTGTGCGTGTGTTGTCCTTAGCGTAAGTTAGTTTAAGTTAGCTTAAGTTGGGCGTAAGCACCTCAGCAGTTTGGTCCCATAAGACCTTACCATAAATTTCCAAAATTCTTCTTATGAACTCACAGGTGATGGTAAACAGTAGCGTCAGGCTTTCAGAATGTAAACTAAGTCCGCATCTATTTGAACTCATATATTACCCATGACCTACTTTATCAAGAAATATAATACTATTTGAGAAAGTTACATGTTACAATTTGCTCTACACTGACACATACGGAAGGATGTGTTTCACATATCGTCCTCGCATTTGAATGTTCCACTAAACTCATCTCTGCAGTGAGATACGAATTCTCTCAAGCACTCCAGGCTTATGTCTACAGATCTGGAACAAGATGGTAGAGTTTCACTGTTTCAGTCCTTCAACCTATCAACGAAAGTGCTTTATAGTTCACTTTTGAAATGATCGCAGACAGAAGAATGCAGAGGTGTGAAATCGGGTGAGTCTGGAAGTTAAAGTACCTATCAAGCATGTACTATGTTCCACAACCATGGACCATCGGTGGAAGTCGGACCGAATTTGATGCGGACTTAGTAGAACGATTTACATTTGTACTAACTAGGACGATACTTCAGAATAAAGCCAGTTGCGCTTGTAACTACATATTTGTCATCATCTCACAAACGAATCGTCTTTAGATCCATGTTTAGTGGAATATTTTTGCTTCTATTAGAGTGTACTTCTACCGGAGACATTTCCTGCTGTTAATTATGATACACTTTCACTCTGGTGAATCTTGGTATACCTTAAGCTAATTTTTCACAGTGATCTAGCGGAATTATGAGCAGTAGTGTGCCGTTATCTGTGTGTTTTGCAGCTGCGTAGAAACAAAATACCAAGACATGTGCGTCACCCATTTCATACAAATGTTAAGCTACTAGCGCCACCGCCTATTTGAAGCATGGGGCACACATTTTAAGGGAAGCTGAAATTAAATCTGCCGTCGACAATAAAGTCATTGACTGAGAACTGACTAAAAATGGACAAAATTTGGTGCAGTAAGTTGCCATCGACTTCTTAAAAAGTTCTTGCAACATTCACCTGAAAGAATTTACGGGAGTAGAAGAAAGTATACATCAAAACACCCAGACTTCTTGTGACGTCACCATATGACCGATCTACAACCGCCACACATTAAACGTAAGCTTCATTCAGGTTCCTAACTTCTTTGCAGTGAATATGCATTTCCACGTTGAATGAGAACACTTGCAGTAGACACTCCTGGTGATATTCATTATTCGCTTTTATCTAAAATTCCCGCCTGATTTAAAATTCGATTTTAGAGAGCGGCTGCAATAACATGGGCCTAGCTTCATATCTGAAAGAGTCACTAGTGTCAAACAGTCATGCTCTGACACCAACATCATACAAAGGTCACCGCTTTCCGCGAAGCTCGGGAATTAGTTTACGTCTGTTGAAGCCCGGTGGCACATTGGGGATTATGACTATCGGTATACTGATGAAACGTACTTCAGCTACGGCAGAACGAAAGTACTCTTGATATACATCGCCACCACATTCGCAAAATATTTTATTCCCATTTCTTACACAGATCGATATTTTTGCCTTTTATTGACACAAATAAGGTTAATAACATGTTTTTTTCTCGAGGCTTGCTGAGAAAGTGGAAACTTTGCAGCAAAACCTCTACTACACACAAAATTTTGACAAGAAAATAGATCTGTCCCTGAGTTCACAGAGTTTTATTTTACATAAGCTACGTTTCAGATTACAAGTTCATCTTATAGTATTTCTACAAAAACAAAAGTTGCGAAACACAGACGAAAATGTGCATTTTCTTGTTTAATAACTATGAAGTTTTACCACGAATGCACAGACAATATAAATAAAATGATACAAATAAATTTCGTTTCTGACTCCATTAACGTATATTGTATGACCTTGCCTCATTACGTAGCAAAGAGCATATCATCACCGTTCATTCATGGTCACTGAGGAAGTGAAAATACATAGAATTTACTAATCGTATTTCTTTCTTTAGCGGCGCTCTTCTGGTTATTCTCATTCAGTTCATAATAACGACCTCTTCGTTTGTAACGTTTATGGACCTGTTGCTAACAAGAAGCCGAAAAAGTTAAGTAGTAAACCATCCGCGGTAGACAAATACAGAATTAACAATACTACCACATATGGTGACGAATTTGGACTGTGCTAGTGAAGAGAGGACAAAGTCCAAAAACCATGCAGCTCTCTGAACGGTCAAAATATACAATGGAAAAAAGAAATAACTCATACAACGGAAGGACCCTTTGGCAGCTGTAGTCAACGAAGTAAATATATGATAAAGGGAAACAAAGAAGTGTTCAAATTCAATCACCAGATCGCTTGTATTTATTTCCATACCACAGGGCCAGCTGTCCGTCTTCAGATCTATTACAAAAATTATTTTACAATTACAATTGATTCAAATTACAAATGGTTTTAAATTTAAGTTTGGAAGGGTTCAAAATTCATAAGAAATTAGCTATAATACAAATCTAGGCAACACACCATTTGTTACAGTTACGAAGCAACCAGTCGAATATGGATCTGAAAGTTAACTGTCAAAACTAATCATACACCAGCCTGTTGCGGCTTCTTAAAATTTTTTTTGAGGAATGTGATTGGTGCAACACATGCAACACTGAAAAGCGCTCTCTGTTTGTGAACTGATGCAATTCGTAAGAAATGATCCTAAGTATAGCATGAAACACTTATGTGGAATTTAATACAGTTAAGAAGTTCTTTTGTAAGCACCCTGACTGGTAAAAAGTGTGTAGGGTTCGAAATTGCCCTTTGTGGACTGATGTAATACGTAAAGGATGTTACTAAATGGAAAAAGATGAGGAAATTACTATTATTATTATTACTATGAGGACACTATTATTATTATTATTATTATTATTATTATTATTATTAGGACCTTATTATTATTATTATTATTATTATTAATTACTTTAAAAGACTTTAAAACATACTAAAAGTATCTTCTCTTTCTTTCATTTGGCGATCGATGAGCCAGTGGCGCACAAGTGTGCCCACCGTTGATACGTAAAATTGTTCCTAAGCATAACATATAATAAATCGGAGCTTTAATCTCATTGAAAACTTTAAAAAAATACATAGAACATTCCATAGCTGTCCTCTCTTCCCCTTACTTGGAGGTCGTGGAGTTGCCACTGCGACAGGCCGAACACGACGCCACGTTGAAGTTTCCTCTGACGTCTCCTACTTGCCAGTTAACTGAGGGCCGCCACAACTGATGTCTGGGAGAGCGCCACATCTCATCCCAAAGCAAGGCTATAACAAGTCGTCGAAAATTTCGTAACAGTTACTACGCATGAAGTCATTTTGCTCATTAAGTAGTTCCCCCTCGGTTTTTCACTTGGCGGGTGTCAATTTCTAGTTCCTCCACCAGATTCAAATAAAAACTTTTCTAGGCCCTGTGTAGCACTTCCATTTGCTCATTTATTGTGCTTTTTATCTATCAGCGCTGTAGGTGTTGCACCAGTTAGGTTTCTTAAAAGTTTTATAAGGCCACAGCAGGCTGGTGTAAGACTAGTTACGACAGTGAACTCAGGGTTCCAACAATTATTATTGGTTTCTCCGTCTTAAGCTTACTGCAACTAATTAAAGAGAATTTTACTCCACATGCGTTTCGCTTTTATTTACAAAGCATCTTCTGTGGTCATTCTGCAACTATGAAAACATATGTATGCACATTTTTGGTTGTTTTAGGTCAAAACAGTATTTCTCTATAAAATTAGCGTGCAATTTCCTTACGTTGTTTCTGCCTCTGGTTCATATATTCTGCAAACCACTGATTCTTCCCTCTTTGTTAGCGTAGGCTGATGTAGAAGAAACTTCGTTACAAATACATTGAGGTGACAGAGTCATAGGGTAGCGACATTCACATATACAGACGGCGGTAGTATCGCTTACACAAGGTATAAAAGGGCTCTACAATGGTGGAGCTGTCATTTGCATTCAGGTGACTCGTTTCAAACAGGTACCGACGTTATTCTGGCAGCAGGGGGGAATTATCAGACCTTGAACGTGGGATAGTAGTTGGAGCTGGAGGCATGGCACAGTCATTGTCGCAAATAGTAAGATAATTCAACATTCCGAGATCCACCGTGTCAAGAGTGTGCCGAGAATACCACATTTCAGGCATCGTCTCTGATCACAGGTAACGCCGTGGCCGACGGCCTTCACTTAACGACGGAGAGCAGCGCCCTTTACGTAGAATTGTCAGGACTAACAGACAAACAACAGTGCATGAAGTAGCCACAGAAATCAATGTGGGGCGCACGACGAACTTTTCCTGTGGGACAGTAAGCGGAAATTTGGGGTTAATGGGTTGTGGCAGAAGAAGACTGACGCGAGCGCCTTTGTTAGCAGTACAAATCGCCAGCAGCGCCTCTCCTGGGCTCGTCACCATTTAGTTTGGAACTCAGATGACTGAAATACCGTGGCCTGGTCAGATGAGACCCGATTTGAGTTGGTAAGAGCTGATGGTATGGTTCGAGTGTGACGCAGACCCCACGAAGCCGTGGGCCCAAGTTGTCAACAAGGCACTTTGCAAACTGGTGGTGGCACCATGATGGTGTGGACTGTGGTGACAGGAATGCACGTCCTCTGGTTCAGTTTAACCTATCACTGACGGAAAATGGTTATGTTCGGCTACTTGGAGACCATTTACGGCCGTTCATGGACTTGACGTTCCCAAACAACGATGGAATTTTTATGGATGGCAATGCGCCATGTCAATGGGCCACAGTTATTCGCATTTGTTTTCAACCACGTTCTGGATAATTCGTGCTAATGATTTGGAGACCCATCGAACGTTAATGGGACATAATCGGGAGGTCAGTTCGTGCACAAAATCGTGCACCGGCCACACTCCCGCAATTATAGACGGCTATAGAGGCAGCATGGCTTAGTATTTCTGCAGGGGACTTCGAACGACTTGTTGAGTCCAAGCCACGTTGAGCGGCTATACTACACTGCTTAAAACAAGGTCGACGCGATATTAGCAGATATCCCAAGAGTTATGTAACCTCAGCGTATACACTGGGCAAACCTGCCAGGGTAGCCAAGAGTGCTAAAGCGCTGCTTCCTGGACTTGGATAGGCGCACCAGCCCCAGATCGAATCCACCCAGTGGATTAACGACGAGGGCCGGTGTGCCGGCCAGCCTGGATGTGGTTTTTAGGCGGTTTTCCACATCCCAATAGGTGAATGCCAGGCTGGTCCCCACGTTCTGCCTCAGGTACACTGCTCGCAGACATCTGAACACATTTGCACTATTCCATGAATTACACTAGACACAGACAGTTGAGGTAAACTAACTCCTTCCCTGGGGGGTATGGGAGGCGACAGGAAGGGCATCTGGCCACCCCTTAAAATTAACATGCCACATACGATTAACCAGCACACCCTGCAAGTGGGGATTAATGCTTGGAAAAAAGAGAGTATACACTGGGCAGTTTTTGGACTTTCGCAATTTCTCTTATGCTGCATTGGCGTTATTTATGCTTCACCTTAGTTCTGGAAATAGAATTGCAGTTATATTTGTACACAGAATTACAGTGTTTATGTTTGTTCACTTGTTGTCCATGTAGGTTGTGTATGGGAGGGTAGAGGGAGACCGTGTGTGTGTGTGTGTGTGTGTGTGTGTGTGTGTGTGTGTGTGTGTGTCTCAGTAGAGATGTGAGTGGATTTAGGGCGGTTGGAAAGTTTGCGAGTTGTGGTTCGAATTTTTGGGGGATGGTATTTACAGGAAAGCAATTGGGTGGAGT